>NW_006785353.1:600663-656143 GCF_000442215.2 Lipotes vexillifer | reverse complement strand
AGCTCAACTTTACTGGGGAAAGATGGGGATGGCAGAGCATCCACAAAAGGCTGGAAGCATGAAGTGTTGAGGCAAATTTCAAGAATTGCAAGTAGCAATAAATGAACATGACTTAAAGTTTGGGGTGTGATTCAGAATGCTAGGAGGTGACATTTTAAAAATAGGTAAGGATGAACTCATAAAAGCACTGGATGCCAAGCTGCAGAATTGCAGCTTTATTCTGTAAAGGATGGAAACACCAGTGAAGAGCCCAAAGTAGGGATATAATCATATTTCAATCTTGGAAGAGTTGTGGTAAAAATGAGGATAGTAAATTTCAAAGGATTAAGACTACAGAAAAAAAAAAAGAAAAGAAAAAAGGGATTGTCAGCAGGGTGCTTTATTCATCCAGTTAAAAAGAGGATAAAGATTTGGCTTCAAAGAATAGGAGATGGGTTCCAGCATTATTCAGGAGGAAGCATAGACATAAACATAAACATAGACATAGACATAAACTCCATTAGAATGTGAGCTCAATAAAAGCAGAGATTTTGACTATTTTATTCACTGGTATTATTCTCTAAGGTCTAGAAAAGTAGCTGGCACCTAAAAAAACTTTAATGAAGTATTTGTTAAATGAATGTATGGATGGATTAATTAGTGACCAATTAGGGAGACCACACTTTTATTTATTAAATGTGTATCCATCACTAACTATAATATAGATATAGAAATATAAATCTATCTACCTATCTATCCATTTCTTTCTCTCTTCCTCTCCTTCTCTCCTATCACCTATCTCCATATATCCATCCATTCAACCATGATTTTATCACCTTCCTATGTGTCATTTTACTTACCTATATTGTGGTAAAAGTTTTTAAACACCAAACTGTTTCTCACAGAGACTAGAGCTAGGGGATAGAAGAAACTTTTGTCACTGCAAAATGAAAACTAAAACTGAGAAATGGAGCTTAAGTTTTTCTATATAGGAAAATTCACAAGAAATGAGAAGAGATTCTGGGAATTAAAAAATTCTACAGATCGTTTGAGGAGTGGGCTGGATATGAACATAGAAAATTGAAGGCAGGAAAAAAAGTGGCTGGTGAAAAATTTCTGCTTATTCAAGTGATTGAAGAGACTCTGCCATTAGGGATAGCTAGTATCAATTAATTTTTTTTTTTTTTTTTTTGCGGTACGTGGGCCTCTCACTGTTGTGGCCTCTCCCGTTGCGGAGCACAGGCTCCGGACGCGCAGGCTCAGCGGCCATGGCCCACGGACCCAGCCGCTCCGCGGCATGTGGGATCCTCCCGGACCGGGGCACGAACCCGTGTCCCCCGCATCGGCAGGCAGACTCTCAACCACTGTGCCACCAGGGAAGTCCTCAATTAATTTTTAAGATTGGTTTTTATTTGCATTTTTGTCACCCAGACCCTCCCTATCAAACCTCTGGAGGTGAAAGATTAAGGAAAATGAATAGTAATCCACACCTGAGATAGCAGGATAGAGAGAGAAAAGAATCAGTCACAAGGGTAAGATGTAAGATCCAGAGTTAAAGGTGTCTAACAAAAAGAAATCTCCAAGTTTGCAAAATATCTTGTGGGGGGTGATGGGTTTCCCTTCCTCAAAAAAAATTTGCTAGGAATTTCTTTCCAATTATATTTAATTCTCACTAGACAAATTAATTTCAGCTAGTATCTAAGTTTCATATCTTAGTTGTTCCTTTAGGTAAATAAATATATCTTGCAATAACATATGATAGTGTGTGTGTATACATGTGTGATGGGTGTCGGTGTTGAGCTTAAGGGGCTGATGTGATAAAGGAAGGAAATTTCTTTATCCAGTAGCTTCCAGGAGTTCTTATTCAGTAAAAACACAGACTCATACTGGCAGCCAAAATGTGGGCACAATCACAGCTCTGCGGTAGGCAACCTCCCCCAAATCAGCCAAGATTCAAGGATCAGTCCTGTTCAGGCATAATCCAGGGGTAATTGTCACAGTTCCCTTCCCAAAGTCCTGCATGTTTAAACAACTCCTCTAAATCAGACTGCTGATTAAGCTATAATAACCCCAGCAGAAGTGGTGCAATAGCAGTCTTTATGGGCAGATATGAAAACATTCATTTAAAGTTGCTTTACTAGTTGCCATAAGTGATTTTTGAAGATATTTGGAGTGTAGTTTTGCATTTGAGAGGGCATGGGAAATACAAAGATAGGGACTTCCCTGGAGGTCCAGTGGTTAAGACTCCATGCTTCCACTGCAGGGGACACAGGTTCGATCCCTGGTCAGGGAACTAAGATCCTGCATGTTGCATGGTGCAGCAAAAAAAAAACCCAAAACAAACAAACAAACAAAAAAATACAAAAGCAAATCCACCAATAGGAAGGGGAAGCAAAAACAAGGCTAGCTCGAAGGAACTCCTAAAATTCAGAGTGGATCGTTAATTGGAATAACACTTTTGGCAACACTTGTAAGACCTACTCCATTTGCTTACAGGTAATTATAGTGTGAGGGAGAACACAGGCTTGCCATTCCTATTGATTTCTTAAACTCTAAGCTATGTGGAAAAGATGATATGGAGGTGTATATAAGATAGAAGATCCTGAGCTCCATCATAGATAATCTGATAAAGTTCATCTGGGAAGGGGTGCAGGAATGTGCATTTTTACCAAGTTTCTCAGGTGTTTCTGATACAGTCATTTTAGGAAAACATTGGCATACAGTGGAGATTTCAGAATTTTAGAGGGTAGATGTATTCCATATTTTCCCAAAACACTTCCTCATCAGCCCACTGATACTTGAAATTCCTTTAAGGGCAGGCAGATCCTATCAATCCACAATTAGAGATGGAGATCTGTCTGGTAGTTTCCAGATCTAATGTGATTTAAATGTCTTGCAGTATCCTGTCCTAAGCCCATGTTGTAGGGATTGTGGAGAATGTTCTCTGAAAGTAAGAAGACTGCAGGTATTAGCTAGGGTTCTCGAGAGACGTAGAACCATTAGGATATCTTTATCTCTCTCTCTCATATGTACTTATAAAAAATTGGCTCACGAAATTATGGAAATTAAGTCCCACAATCTGCTGTCTGCAATCAAGAGACCCAGGAGAGTTGGTGACGTAATTTCATCCAAGTCCTCCAAAGGCCTGAGAACCAGGAGTGCCGACTGTGCGAATCCTAGTCTAAAAGCGGAAGACCTATGTCCCATCTCCATAGTCAAGCAGAAAAAAAAAAACAAAAGAGAGAGAGAGAGAGAGAAATTCTTCCTTCCTCCACTTTCAGTTGTAATCCAGACCTAAATGGACTGAATGATGCCCACACACTTTGGGGAGGTGAGATCTACTTTACTAAACCCACCAATTCAAATGTTAATCTCATCTGAAAACATCCTCACAGATACGCTCAGAAATAATGTTTAGCTTAATATCTGGGTACTCTGTGACCCAGTCAGGTTGACACATAAAGTTAGTCACCACACTGCCTTTGTTAACAACTGACACTAAAATCCCTCAAATGATAATGCCTAGAATACAGGAACCTGAAGATGTGCAAATACTCATTTTCATAGAATTTATGGGACAATCATAGCGTGTGTTGTTATTTTTTAATTGCACCAGTGAAGCAGAGTTTCCTAGTAAGGGTTCCTTAGTGTTTCACAGTTTGATCAGGCCATCAAAAATATACGCAAACATTTATTTTATCCAAAAAATTGTTCTTAAATGAAAGTCACAACTTTTATTATTGACAGCTTTTTAAATTTTGTTTTGTTCTGTTGTTTTACTGTAGGATATGTTTTAGAGACCTAACAGGACTGAGCACTTCTTGAGAGCAGATGTTTGCTGTTGGTCACCATACTTTTGTTTTGAAATGTCTCATGACATCTAAACCAGTTCCTTGAATAGTGTGTGTGCACTAAGTTCTTGTTAATATATTAATGGCTTTGACCAACTTACTAATTAATAAGGCAGACCATAATAAAGTCCATTAAAATGAGAGAAGCTTTCTAAGGACAGTTGTGACAATATGACTCTGTTGTGCAAGTTCCTTTGACAGATTACAAATAAAGAACTCTCTGTCCTAGTTTTCAAGGTCTTCCATATGCTGAACACTTAACTTTTCCAAATATATCTCAACTTGCTCCCTATTGTGTATGCCTGTATACTGATTCACGTTTCCCTGGACATACCTAGGGTGTTTCCATATTTATAGCTCCACTTTGACATCTTTTTAAACCTTCTTTCACTTATTTTTACCCCTGGGAATCCCCTTCCTCCCAAAGGTCTGTCTCAATTTCTGTCTCTTCCAGAAGTGTTTTCTGCTTATGCACACTCTTAATCCATATTATCCCTCTCCTCTTCACTTTCAGGGAATTTTGTTTTTCAAATGGCAGTTATCATGGATAGCATTGCATTTGTTTTTTTTGATTTATTTTGTTTCTATGTATTCTTGGAGTGACTTCTCCATGGTACAGGAGACCTTATGTTCTCTATTGGATCTAATGAAAAATACTTACTGCATATGCTATACTTATTGCATACGCTATTGAAATAACAAAATGAATAATTTAAATTTTGATCTAATTATTTATGAATTGGCAGATTTTGTTCAAGTTGCTTAATGTCCTTGGTGATGGGTGTGCTTATCCAAAGAATAAAGATGGCAACACCTAAATTGTGTGGTTGGTGCAAAAATTAAGTCAGATTTTTTTATGCAAAGCACACGTATATCTTTAAAATTTTCCAAGATATCCCTATCAATGAAAAGAGATAAGAAAGATAGAAAACAAAACATATTATTTTGATATACAGATTGTCATATGAAAAGAATGAATGAAGTAAAGTGAGGCTTTCAAATATCACTTGTCCAAAACTCTGTCAGGCAGAAGTTGGAGCTGGGCTCAGCCAGGTTGGGTCTTCTCTGCTCCACACGGTCTACTGGTCTCGCTTCTATTTCACGGACCTCAGTTGGGATTGCTGGAATTACTGAGATGGCTCAGAAGGCGGGACTTCTCTCTCCATATGGCCTCTCATCCCCCATCAGGGTGGTCTGGACTAATAACATGGTAGGAGCATTCCAAGAGAGAAAGGCTGAAAGCTGACTCATGAGGTCTAGATGCAAGACTTGTCTAATGTCACTTCCTTTCTTTTGGTGAGAGCTAGTCATGAGGTTAGCCCTCATTCCAGGTCTGGAGAAGTAGTTCCTTCTTAATAGAAGGAACTGTAAATGGTTAATGGTCATTTGCAATCTACCAAAACAGAGACGGAGAAGGCATGGATTACAAAAGCAACAGAGAGTGTGCTCCAGGTTTGGAGCAAACGTATCTGTGATTAATGACATATGGGACAGGTTGAACCCAGTTGTGTGTACTCTAAGTAGTAATTCATAGTTATAAAGAAAGAAAGCTGAGGAAAGAAAAGTAGATAAGGGATAATTGAAAGTAAACAGTGAAGTTTAGGGTTAGAAATTTAAATGCCTTTGAGCTCTAATAAAGGAAGTGACATGGTAATAGCCATGGTTGGAGGTGAGAATCTGTTTCTGTATTTCAGAAATATGGAACAGAAGGATTCGTGACATGAGCAGAGGAGAAGGACTATCTCAGTAAGCTGAGTAAGTAGCAATTGGATTAGCATTAATGAATGTAAATGGGGAAGGGACAGGGTTTTAAAACACAATGAGCAAGAATGGAGACAATAGGGACCATAGCAGGAGGCACCTGAGAGATCTTAGGTGACCATATAATTTATCATCCACACTGGGAGTTTTGAGAGAAAAAGAGGGTGCTATTATTACTCCAGGACCACAGCAGCTAAAAAACTAGAATGTAGCAGTCATCAATGTTTTAAGGGAAAAATTAAGTTGTGATACTTATGAAGGAAAATAATATTGGGGAAATATGAAGCTTAGGAAAACATAATGATAATTATGTTTGCCTAAGTTTAAGGCCAACAGGACAGACAAGTTAGTTACTTTATGGGCAGAGAAAGCAAGTGAATTATAAAGAGCTCAAAGACTTGGACTGCTGGGAGATAATAACAATAATTATGTATTACATTTACATAATGCTTTATGATTAAAATGCTTTCACAGGCACAACCTGATTTTCTCCTTTCAGTAGCTTTTTTAGGTAGAGAAGACGGTCATTATCCTCCTTATGCAGGGAGATGGGGAGGAAGGGCACCACATGGAAGAAAGCATACTCTTTCAAGATGCATTGATGTGGGTGTGGACAATGACCTGGTTGTGCCCTTGGAAATGTTATGTAACCTCTTTGAGCATCAGTTTTTTTTTTTAACCTATAAAAAAAAATAAGAAGAATTATGTGTGTGTGTGTGTGTGTGTGTGTGTGTGTGTGTGTGTGCATGTGTGCCTTTAGTCTACTTATAAGCATATAGTACATGTTAAAAAATATTTATTCACTGTCCACATTTTGTAGATGCAAACACTGAGGCTCAGTTTGAATGGAAGAGCTATGTTATAAACTCAGATCTTCTTGCCCAGTGCCCTTTCTACTAATCTATTTGTCATTTACTGGAAGTTGCAAAAACAGGGATGAATGAGTTCTCAAAGGAAGTAGATACATGTGGGATCTAGGGAAGGAATACAAAAGCAGTGTATCTTAAAAAACCTTAAGGAAGGGCTTCCCTGGTGGCACAGTGGTTGAGAATCCACCTGCCGATGCAGGGGACACAGGTTCGTTTCCCGGTCCGGGAAGATCCCATATGCCGCGGAGCGGCTGGGCCCGTGAGCCATGGCCGCTGAGCCTGCGCATCCGGAGCCTGTGCTCCGCAACGGGAGAGGCCACAGCAGTGAGAGGCCCACACACTGAAAAAAAAAAACAAAAACAAAAAACCTTAAGGAAAAGAATTCTCAGCAATAGTTTAAGAAAAATTAAGTCTTTGTCAATCTTCAGGAGCCCAACGTTTTCAGAGTCAAATCAGAAGGCATTGCAAGGGGTGAAAAGTGCAATACGAATGGAAGCTCAGTGCTCCGACAGGTGTGAGGTCAAGTTGAGGGTGATGGAATAGAAGGAGTAAGAGGTGGTGCAGAGAAGGTGAGTGGAAAGTTGAGAGGCAGGTTTTTCCTGAGGGAGGCAGGTTTAGTTCTGGAGAATTACTGATGGAAGGTAGGGTGGCCCTGGGTCAGACCACATTGAAGAGGAGTTAACTAGAGAGGCTCACCTGTCTTGGCCTTCATTCCTTCCATGATCCTTTTCAACCTTACAATTCTATGATTCTAACCATTTCATCATCAGCTCTGGGAGAGGATGGAAAAGGGCTTTATAAATAGCAGTGGTGTCTCCAATGCTTCTGAGAATCTTCATGACAGATTCAGTGCCAGCTTTAAGAATTATTTTCCTCCTGGTAAAGCTGAATGTTCCTTTGTTTTTCCTTCTGTACCAGTTGAAATTTTCCCTCCCCTTCCAATCACCATAGCCTTTCCTCCCACCCCACCCCTATTTTAGTTTGCACTGTTTCCTAGTTGTGCCTTGTCTTTATTATCAGCTGTCTTTTATACTTTCAGATCTCCTTTATTATATCCTATCATTTTTTCCCCAGAATCTATTTGACAAATTCATTTCTGCCAAATCCACATCCAGAACCAACCTTGTTATTCAGAGTGTGTGGGAGTTTTTGTTCAACTGATGAAAGCATTCTTCATCCCACAGGGAGACCAGCCATGATAAAATGTCTGACACATCTTTATTGTGGTAAAAGTTTTAGCCATTTTGCTATAGCCCTATCCATATTATGATTGGCTTCTTATTGAATATTTTACTAGTCATTTCTACCAGTAAATTCTGAGCATTACTAAATCACAGTCTAAATTCAGACTTTTGCCCATTTTAAATGTATTTTCTTGGTGTCCTGTTTTGTCTGCAATAATTCTTTAATGGGAAATCCATTAAATAAATATTTTCTTGGAAATTATCCTGCTAAGAGTATCAAAACCACAAAACTCCTCTAGACCCATTTAGGAATTGAACTTTTGATTGCCCCCAGATAAGGTACTTTATATTGTGATTTGCTTCTTATTTTCTTCCTTTATTAACTCATCATTTATTCATTCTCTCAGCAAACATTTGCCATCTCCTAAGTGCCAGGCGTTTTGCCATGCAAATATTTTTAAAAACTGAACTTAATTTTGGTTGCAAACTCCCATGTAATACAAACTTAATCTTATTCTGTGAGGGTCCCTCATTTTCGCAGAGTTGTACCTAAGTTCTGTAAAGCCAAGCTCATGTGAAGCCAAGTCATTGATCTGATACTTATGACCTTTATTTGTTCACCTTGGATTCGACTGAGATGCCCCATTTCAGATGATTTTCAGTTGTTGTGTCTCTCAGGTCCAACCAAGAAAAGTGAAATCATTCTATATTTTTAAATTAGTGGAATTTAATAGAGTGACATGGTTAGGCAGGTTATGGGGAGATTTAAGACCAAGGAGAGGACCATGGAGCCTCCCAGACACTAATAATAGCAGAAAACTGCTATTTTCCTGAAGATGAGAGAATTAAAAGAAAAGCAATGATTGTTGGACCCAAGAGATGATGTGCAATTGGCAGAAGCTGGACCTACAAGTGGCCCATTCTGGCAAAGCTGGGAAGAAGACATAGTCATCACTGGAGGCATCTGCCTGCACAAAAAGAAAAGGGGTGGACAACTACTGCCCTCCTGTCTCTAACCTGTGCCTCTTATTGGCCAAGTCTAGTGGGCAGCAGCTGAGCACAGAGCTCAGGAAAAGGCAGCCTCAGTGGTCTATCTGGCCTATCTCACTCCCAGATACAAATTATTTTTTCTTATACCCCCTCCTCAGTAAGAGAAATTGTTTTCAGTTATAAGCTTCAAATTAACACATTTTTATTATTTAGCCTTTAATGAACACTGTATTCTTTACAGACATAACTCTGAAGAAACCACAGTAAGTTCATTACAGGTTAGACTCATTGGAGCTTGCTAGTGTATACATAGTGTGTGTCTCCAATTTCTGTGGCAGAGACACTGTCAAGACATAGAAACAGAACTCAAGTTACTTTAATTTTGTCATTTTACAGCAACTGGGGGTTTTTATTTGTGTTAAAGAATTTAAAACAATAAAACCAAGTAAACAGAGTGGTGATTTGAAAAATAAGCCTTGCTGAATGTAAGGAAAAATTCTCTCTTGAAACAAATACATATAGCCATGTGTCAAGGCTCACTGTAGGTTTTTTATCTATCTATCATCTATCTACCATCTATTTATCATCTATTTATATCTATCTAGTTTGCTAGGGCTGCTGTAACAAAATACCACGGGCCTGGTGGTTAAAACAACACAAACTTATTTTCTCATAGTTCTGGAGGCTAGATGTCCAAGAATGAGGTGTTAGTAGAGTTGGTTCTTTCTGAAGGCCATGAAGGAAGGCTCTGATCCAGGTCTCTCTCTGTGGTTGTAGATGGCTGTTGTCTCCCTGTGTCTCATATTGTCTTCCCTCTGCTTCTGTCTGTGTCCAACTACCCTCTTCTTTTAAGAACACCAGTCATATTGAATTAAGGTCCCACATTTATGTCTTCATTTTAACTTTATCTCTTTCAAGACCTCATCTCCAAATATGGTCACATTCTGAGATACTGGGGGTAGGATGTTAATGTATGAATTTTAGCAGGGGACACAATTCAGCTCTTTGCTGGCTCTATCTACTTATCACCTATCTATCTATCTATCTATCTATCATCTATCTGTCTCTCTGTCTATTTTCTACATCTACAGTAACTACAGTGATTTGCAGGACTTAGACCAACATAATTTTTTTTCTTTCTGAGCAGGAGTGCTTTATCACTGACATTTTTTAGAAAGGCCTTTATGTAAAGATAAAAAAGAACAGATCTGATATTTAGGTGGATTTATTATTGCTTTCAAATTCTCTACAGATAGAGTTACCCCTTATTGCCTATACCTGGTAAGGACAACTGCCATCACCCACTCTTGGCATACCACTGCACAACCTGCAGGGACCAACATCCTTAGGATACAGATTAGAGCAGAGGAAGGCAAGGAATGGATCTGAAGACAAACAGGCCATGGACGCCCTCCACCCCGCCCCACCTTGTCCATCCATGTGTGTTACTGCTGTGTTCTCACTTAATCCCAACAACCAGGACTTTTTGAATGCTCTGTTCCATTTTAAGGGGAGTAGGACATATTCTTCTGTTCCTATAGTGTTCTAGCTGTGGGAAACATGGCAAGATTATCTCTTGGCCTGACAGACTAAACACATCACAGAGATGTTTCTTATTTCCCAACACTGTGAGCGCGTGAGGAAAACTGTCAACATCCTTTGTTCCACCTCGGACAGGACACAGATCATTTCTGTCCTTAAATTCTCAAACCCATCTGAGAGTTTGTCATTTCTCTGCATCACACTCCCTAAGAACTGAACTAGGGAGGGTCCATAGGTTTCTTCCCAGGGACACACTGAAATCTAGACCATCTTAACTCTGCTCCTTTTTATTTTACCTTCATCCAAAGAAATAATTGTATAATCTTAAGATTCAGAAAAACCTGATTCTGACTGAGCCATTTTATACTTTGCCTAAATTCTGAGTCTCCTCAGAATTTAGGCTATTCAGACTAAAAAAACAAGAACTGTCTTTAAACTTCTGAGTTCTATTGTTTCATCTCTTCCCTGTGGGAAGAGGAGCTTCATATTAGCTAAAATCTCAAATTACTATACTGACATATATAGTTTCTTGATCATTCCTCAAATATTTATTAAGTCTATACTTAGTATGGCTGACTTCTTGATTTCTCAGTGTTGGTATATGACTTTGGCCAAGTCATACAACCTTGTAATTTTCAGTTCTCTTAGTTAAAATATGTTGATAATGCTCTCTGCACTGTCTACCTTATGTGGTAGCAGCGGAGAGCAAGTGAGCCCAACAAAATATTTTTAAATGTATCAAGATCTTTCTGCAAAAGAAAAGCATTATTAGTGTGCATTTAATTAAATTTGTAACCTACAAAGGGTTAATGTTTTAAAACATTTTAACCATGTGTGGCTAGATAATATTATATTCCCCCCTCTCTCTGGTCCCCATTCCAGAAGGCAGTTAGCAATGCATTTCACTGGTTCTCTAGATAGGGAGTAGATAGCAAAACTGAAAGCAAAATCGCCTAGAGAAGTTTCAGTCTTTATTTATGCATTTTTGCTTCTGAATGCCTAAGCGTCTATGAAATTGTATAATTTTTTTTTTTTTTTTTTTGCGGTACGCGGGCCTCTCACCGTTGTGGCCTCTCCCGTTGCGGAGCACAGGCTCCGGACGCGCAGGCTCAGCGGCCATGGCTCACGGGCCCAGCCGCTCCACTGCATGTGGGATCTTCCCGGACAGGGGCACGAACCCGTGTCCCCTGCACGGGCAGGCGGACTTTCAACCACTGCGCCACCAGGGAAGCCCCTGTATAAAATTTTTGACAATGGAGGAGGAGATTTGTCGAGGTAATATTTTTTTAAAAATTTCTATGGGAGAAGGCAAACTTTGCTTTACCACTGCTTGTAGGCAGCTGGTAACCAAGTCAGGAGGTCAGATTCCTGCCATGACTCTGGGAAATGATGTCATAGGTCATCTGGACACTGGCTGCATTGGTAGTTTTCAAAGTTCCTCTGGCAATTCTATTAATATGCAGCCAGGGTTGAAATCCACCGATCCAAGCAGCTGAGAACAAGAGAGTCTCAAAAAAAGATTGCCAAGCATGACAGAAAATCGACTGATCAGAGAAGCCTAAAGGGACCTTGTGGGCAGGTATAATAGACATCATCTCAGTACATCTTTGGAGTGATGATCATGGATTGATCCCCTGAACCCACCACTCAGCCACTGTTTATCCCTGCAGAAGACCGCCAAAACTGTGTAATACATGGGAAAATACCCAAGAAGTTGAATTTAAGTTGTATTTAAAAAGGAAGATGCATTTCTTCCATACCTGAGTTTGTGGTATGATATTTACATCTACAATGCACCTTGAAATTTGTTGAAAATTATTAATGTTTTTTGTGTGTGTAGAAGGAAAAACAGTGCATCAGAGAGATGGAAGAATTTTTTTTCCAAAGTACACTCTGATTAATGAAAGGGCAAGGAAAAGAATTCTTAGTCCCTAAAACTTTGCCCCATATTCAGTAGCTAATGTTGTCTCTAGTAATTTTATGACTCTACCTAGAGTTACACAATTTTACTCTTTGATTCTCTGACTAGCAGGATATCATGCCTCATTTAGATTCTGGAACCCATCCTGCCATACTAATTACTTCTTCTAGTGAGCCAAAGGGTAAGACAAATGATTCCATGACAACCCTTAAGCATATATCTTGCTTGTCCTGCTGTCTTATGTATTTGCTTGTGTAAGATAAATGACTCCCTTTCAACATGCCCAATATTTTGGTCTTTCTCAATTAAGACTGAAAAATAAAGCAATTTTAGGAAAAATCTATCTAAATTATTGGTTTCCTTATTTTTATTGCTATTATTTGAAGACATTTACATTTATTTGGCCTATATCATTAATGTATTACTAATTTTTAAAATACAGTTTTATATTGCCAAGGGTTTGCCTTATTGAAGTCTTGCTGGTGGTTTGTAGAATGGAATGAGGGTTTGACATTAACATCTAGCCTTCAGTTATCTCTGATTTAATGCTTCAGAGTTATTAGATGATCTTTTGAGGATAGAACTTCATTTTCAAATTAACCCCACAGGGAAATAGACCAACATTATTGAAAATATGTAACTATTTTATTTTATTATTTTATTACAATAAGCATGGACATAAAATAAATATTTGGTGAACAAATTTAATCTCTTCACTGAAATTATATGTTGTAAATGAAATACATCTTTATTATAAAATAAACACAATATTTGAAGAGTTAAAATTTGAAGAGTTAAAATATATAAACATTAATTGGTTCACAAGACACTGGAGATATTCAGAAGCATCCCATAGGGGTGGTCTTGCCCCACAAACACTTGTCTATCCATCTCCCCCAAGCCGCACACTTATGACCCAATATTAGCATGTTACATACATGGGAAGTGAAGAATTGAGAAAATAGTGCATATAATTCAAGCAAAACAAAATGCTTTATCCATACCTATTTATTTATTAGAGAATACAAAAGGAGGTACTTACTCTGGCCTAACTGCCTGAATCATGACCTTGATTCTTCATTTTACTTAGAGTATGTAGACCTGTGCAATGGCTAAAGAATAAAACAAGGAAGAGAAACCAGTCCCTTCAACACCCAAACCTCAATTCCCTAATTGGGACTGTATTTCCTGTTGATGAGAATTGAGAGTTCATAGTATTCTATTGATGTGTCTTATCAAGACAGATAATTCTGTTTGCTTGTAGGTGCACATCATAGGTTCTGAAAGCATATTATTTTTCATTTATAAATTATTTTCATTTGAATATATAATTCAAAGCAAGTTTAACTGTATAAGTTAGATGCTTTAAAATCATCTTCTTAAATCTCCTAACAGAAATCAGAGCTTCCTTCTCCCTAAAAGTGTTTAATTTCTAGTACATTTGAGTTTCCTAAAGGAGAAACAACTCTTTTCACTGAACATTTTCATATTTTGATAAATTCAATTAAAATTACTTATTTGATGTCTATTATTTGCAGCTTGTTTTAAAAAGAAAAAAAGTCATCAATTTAGTTGTTACCATGTTAGTATAAGAAATAATTTGGAGAAAAAATAAATTAGGTTATATTTTAGAATATGTTTTATTGCTAGGGCTTATGAATTAAAACAGAATTCGGATTTCTTAACAGATAATATATGGTTGTGGACAAAAAAAGAGTCTATCATACTAAGGATTATGGACATACTTGATTTTAGATTACACAAATTGGAACGGGGATTATTATTTGAGTCCAGTAATAGTAAATGCATTTAATACACATGAGGTCAGAATGTCTAAAGCAAGTCATTTTTATTCCTATCACAGGTGACTACAATCTATATACCCTTTAAACTTTTCATCTCAATTTAAAAACAGTCATAAAGCAAGTTCTTCTGCCTGATGTACTTAACAGTTTCTGGCAAGACTCTTAACACATTGATCATAACCCACAGTTTGAGTGAAAAGCAGGCGTTAGACGTAACTGGTGGAGGTCTTACTAAGCACTGTCCCGTTCTGTGGCCGCTTATCTGTGTGTGGCGCAGGATGCCCAGCGGCTGGATATCTGTGCTTTTGCTTCTTTATGTTGCAACAGCAGAACCCACAAAGCAGACCCCCTCCGATGAAGAGGACAGCGGTACTTGCCCAGCCAAGGAAGAGTGCCGCTCCCAGCTCTCGTTTCTGACCTATGTGGACGGCTGGGTTGTAGAAATCCCTGATGATGATATTGGCTGTCCAGCACACCGGAATGAGAATGAAGATGCCCGTCAGGATAAAGAGGACTCCAGAAGTCCCCAGAAGATATGTTTTAACCCTCTCGTTAGAGCCTTTGCACTGAATCTTCTTCATGCCGGAGATGCCAATAAGCAGAGCAATCAGAGATAAGGCAACAGCTACACACATGAGGGCGCGGGCTGCTTCCAGGGCAGGTGGGAGAGACAGCAAAGAATTGTAGAACTTGCACTGCAGCCTAACCTTGACTTGTCTGATGCAGTTCATCCAGAGCCCTTCCCAGAGCCTTTCAAAGACAATAATGTTGCTGCCAACAAAAGCTGATACTCTCCACTGAGGCAGAAGTGCTGTGGCCAGAGTCCCCACCATGCCGAAGAACCCAAGAACCAGTCCAGAGATTTGCAGCGGGTTAAATGTCATCGCCTCTGCTTTAAATACGGATCCAATCTGCAAGGAAAGCTGCTCACGTCCCAGAACAGGGAGGCCTCTGTGAGGTTTCAGCGATCTCTGATGATGTTCTCCACTGTTACTGCCCAGAACACTTTAGTCCAAACCGGCAGCAGTGACTGAACGTGGCTTAACTAGAAGTACCTGTTGTACATGCATGCTGCCCTTGTACACTCGCATTCACTTCATACTACGTATGAATTACTTACTAGTCATATATAATTGTTTCTCAGCCAATAAGAACATAGCCAGAGGTGTGCCAAGAAATACTGCATTCAGTGTTAGTATTTCTCATATTACTATTGTCTAAGCAATGCTGTAATTATGTGTCAAAATTTCCACTGTGGATTGCTAATTACAGAGTTGAAAACTTCTTGTCTAAAAATCACTCTGGGGCTTCCCTGGTGGCGTAGTAGTCAAGAGTCCGCCTGCTGATTCAGGGGACACGAGTTTGTGCCCCAGTCCAGGAAGATCCCACGTGCCGCAGACCAGCTGGGCCCGTGAGCCATGGCTGCTGAGCCTGGGCGTCTGGAGCCTATGCTCCCCAACGGGAGAGGCCACAGCAGTGAGAGGCCCATGTACCGAAAAAAAAAAAAAATCACTCTGATATAAAAGTATAAATATATGTGTTAAGCCACCACAGAAGAAAACACCAACACCTTGCCAGTTCTTTGGAGAGCATTTGCAAAACACTTTGAACTTCAGATGACCTATTATTTTCTTCTATTCTAAGCTAGCTCTCTTTAATATGGTTCATGGATCCTGGTTTTAATAATGACTTCTTGAATCAAATAAATGTTCAGGTATTATTTTCAAGAATTCTACTAAAATCACTGATACTTTATGAAAAGAGGCATCCTAAGCAAGACATGCAGATTTCATAGTTTATTTCTAAGATCCAGAAAGCAAGAACAAGGAGAAGCACTTCTTATTATTGAATTTACTGGTAATTATTATGTTATCTGTTGAGTAACACCTTTCTCTCTGGTGAAATAATGTTTAGGTTATAAATGTTCATTAGATGTTTCTTCAAAAGCAGCTTGGATTATATCATATTTATCAAAGTCAAAAATGCATATTCCATTTTTATGGAGCAATATGAAAGTGGCCCTTTGGATTAGATATGTAATTACATAAATCCAGGTAACAAAAATTTTTGGAGATGGCAGGCAGCTTCAAAGTCATCAGGCTTCAGTCTCTCATTTGCTAGATGAGGAATGTGAGGTTTTCAGAGCACCTGGCTAGACTAGCTGCACAGTAACTGATCCAGGAGTAGATATGGTCTCTCACCTATGATGCTTCCCTCCTCTTTCTAGTCTGACTCAAAAACAGGAGGATAGGGGACGAGGGGAAGATGGTGGAAGAGTAAGACGCGGAGATCACCTTCCTCCCCACAGATACACCAGAAATACACCTACACATGGAACGACTCCTACAGAACACCTACTGAACGCTGGCAGAAGACCTCAGACCTCCCAAAAGGCAAGAAACTCCCCCACGTACCTGGGTAGGGCAACAGACGAATAAACAGAGACAAAAGAATAGGGACGGGGCCTGCACCAGTGGGAGAGAGATGTGAAGGAGGAAAGGTTTCCACACACTAGGAAGCCCCTTCATGGGCGGAGACGGCGGGTGGCGGAGGGGGAAAGCTTCAGGGCCACAGAAGAGAGCACAGCAACAGGGGTGCGGATGGCAAAGCAGAGAGATTCCCGCACGGAGGATCGGGGCCGACCGGCACTCACCAGCCCGAGAGGCTTGTCTGCTCACCTGCCAGGGCGGGCTGGGCTGCAAGCTGAGGCTCAGGCTTTGGTCGGAGTGCAGGGAGAGGACTGGGGTTGGCGGCGTGAACACAGCCTGCAGGGGGTTAGTGCACCACGGCTAGCCAGGAGGGAGTCCGGGGAAAAGCCTGGACCTGCCGAAGAGGCAAGAGACTTTCTCTTCCCTCTTTGTTTCCTGGTGCGTGAGGAGAGGGGATTAACAGCGCTGCTTAAAGGAGCTCCAGAGAGGGGCGCAAGCTGCGGCTAAAAGCGCGGACCGCAGAGACGGGCAGGAGACTCTAAGGCTGCTGCTTCCACCATTTGTCCTAAGCTTATATCCATCCATTTTTTTTTCTTTTTAAAATTTTTTTCTTAATAATTATTTTTTTAATTTAATAACTTTATTATATTTTACTTTATCTTCTTTCTTTCTTTCTTTTTTCCTTTCTTCCCTCCTTCCTTCCTTCCTTCCTTCCTTCCTTCCTTCCTTCCTTCCTTCCTTCCTTCCTTCCTTCCTTCCTTCCTTCCTTCCTTCCTTCCTTCCTTCCTTCCTTCCTTCCTTCCTTCCTCCCTCCCTCCCTCCCTCCCTCCCTCCCTCTTTTTCTTTCTTTCTTTCCTTCTTTCCTTCTATCCTTCTTTTCTTCTTTCTTTCTTTCTTTCTTCCTACTTCTACTAATTCTTTCTCTTTACTTTTTCTCCCTTTTATTCTGAGCCGTGTGGATGAAAGGCTCTTGGTGCTGCAGCCAGGAGTCAGTGCTGTGACTCTGAGGTGGGAGAGCCAACTTTGGACACTGGTCCACAAGAGACCTCCCACCTCCACATACACCACCAGATGTGGACCTGCCCACCAGAAAGACAAGATCCAGCCTCATCCACCAGAACACAGGCACTAGTCCCCTCCACCAGGAAGCCTACACAACCCACTGAACCAACCTTAGCCACTGGGGACAGACACCAAAAACAACGGGAACTACGAACCTGCAGCCTGGAAAAAGGAGACCCCAAACACAGTAAGATAAGCAAAATGAGAAGACAGAAAAACACACAGCAGATGAAGGAGCAAGATAAAAACCCACCAGACCTAACAAATGAAGAGGAAATAGGCAGTCTACCTGAAAAAGAATTCAGAATAATGATAGTAAAGATGATCCAAAATCTTGGAAATAAAATAGACAAAATGCAAGAAACATTTAACAAGGACCTATAAGAACTAAAGATGAAACAAACAACGATGAACAACACAATAAATGAAATTAAAAATACTCTAGATGGGATCAGTAGCAGAATAACTGAGGCAGAAGAATGGATAAGTGACCTGGAAGATAAAATAGTGGAAATAACTACTGCAGAGCAGAATAAAGAAAAAAGAATGAAAAGAACTGAGGACCATCTCAGAGACCTCTGGGACAACATTAAATGCACTAATATTCGAATTATGGGGTTCCCAGAAGAAGAGAAAAAGAAAGGGACTGAGAAAATATTTGAAGAGATTATAGTTGAAAACTTCCCTAATATGGGAAAGGAAATAGTAAATCAAGTCCAGGAAGCATAGAGAGTCCCATACAGGATAAATCCAAGGATAAATACACCAAGACACATATTAATCAAACTGTCAAAAATTAAATACAAAGAAAGCATATTAAAAGCAGCAAGGGAAAAACAACAAATAACACATAAAGGAATCCCCATAAGGTTAACAGCTGATCTTTCAGCAGAAACTCTGCAAGCCAGAAGGGAGTTGCAGGACATATAGAAATTGATGAAGAAGAAAAACCTGCAACCAAGATTACACTACCCAGCAAGGATCTCATTCAGATTTGATGGAGAAATTAAAACCTTTACAGACAAGCAAAAGCTGAGAAAGTTCAGCACCACCAAACCAGCTTTACAACAAATGCAAAAGGAACTTGTCTAGGCAAGAAACACAAGAGAAGGAAAAGACCTACAATAACAAAACCAAAACAATTTAGAAAATGGGAATAGGAACATACATATCGATAATTACCTTAAATGTAAGTGGACTAAATGCTCCCACCAAAAGACACAGATTAGCTGCATGGATACAAAAACAAGACCCATATATATATACTGTCTACAAGAGACCAACTTCAGACCTAGAGACACATACAGACTGAAAGTAAGGGGATGGAAAAAGTTATTCCATGCAAATGGAAACCAAAAGAAAGCTGGACTAGCAATTCTCATATCAGACAAAATAGACTTTAAAATAAAGATGATTAGAAGAGACAAAGAAGCACACTACATAATGATCAAGGGATCAATCCAAGAAGAAGATATAACAATTATAAATATTTATGCACCCAACATAGGAGCACCTCAATACATAAGGCAAATACTAACAGCCATAAAAGGGGAAATCGACAGTAACACATTCATAGTAGGGGACTTTAACACCTCACTTTCACCAATGGACAGATCATCCAAAATGAAAATAAATAAGAAAACACAAGCTTTAAATGATACATTAAACAAGATGGACTTAATTGATAGTTATAGGCCACTCCATCCAAAAACAACAGAATACACATTTTTCTGAAGTGCTTATGGAACATTCTCCAGGATAGATCATATCTTGGGTCACAAATCAAGCCTTGGTAAATTTAAGAAAATTAAAATTGTATCAAGTACCTTTTCCGACCACAATGACATGAGACTAGATATCAATTACAGGAAAAGATCTGTAAAAAATACAAACACATGGAGGCTAAACAATACACTACTTAATAACCAAGTGATCACTGAAGAAATAAAAGAGGAAATTAAAAAATACCTAGAAATAAATGACAATGGAGACACGATGACCCAAAACCTATGGGATGCAGCAAAAGCAGTTCTAAGAGGGAAGTTTATAGCAATACAAGCACACTTTAAGAAACAGGAAAAGTCTTGAATAAACAACCTAACCTTGCACCTCAAGCAATTAGAGAAAGAAGAACAAAAACACCCCGAAGTAAGCAGAAGGAAAGAAATCATAAAGACCAGATCAGAAATAAATGAAAAAGAAATGAAGGAAATGAAAGCAAAGATCAATAAAACTAAAAGCTGGTTCTTTGAGAAGATAAACAATATTGGTAAACCATTCCCCAGACTCATCAAGAAGAAAAGAGAGAAGACTCAAATCAATAGAATTAGAAATGAAAAAGGAGAAGTAACAACTGACACTGCAGAAATACAAAAGATCATGAGAGATTACTACAAGCAACGCTATGCCAATAAAATGGACAACCTGGAAGAAATGGACAAATTTTTAGAAATGCACAACCTGCCAAGACTGAATCAGGAAGAAATATAAAATATGAACAGACCAACCACAATCACTGAAATTGAAACTGAGATAAAAAATCTTCCAACAAACAAAAGCCCAGGACCAGATGGCTTCACAGGCGAATTCTATCAAACATTTAGAGAAGAGATAACACCTATCCTTCTCAAAATCTTCCAAAATATAGCAGAGGGTGGAATACTCCCAAACTCATTCTACGAGGCCACCATCGCCTTGATACCAAAACCAGACAAGGATGTCACAAAGAAAGAAAACTACAGGCCAATATCACTGATGAACATAGATGCAAAAATCCTCAACAAAATACTAGCAAACAGAATCCAACAGCACATTAAAAGGATCATACACCATGATCAAGTGGGGTTTATTCCAGGAATGCAAGGATTCTTCAATATATGGAAATCAATCAATGTGATAAACCATATTAACAAACTGAAGGAGAAAAACCATATGATCATCTCAATAGATGAAGAGAAAGCTTTTGACAAAATTCAACAACCATTTATGATAAACACCCTGCAGAAAGTAGACATAAAGGGAACTTTCCTCAACATAATAAAGGCCATATATGACAAACCCACAGCCAACATCATCCTCAATGGTAAAAAACTGAAAGCATTTCCGCTAAGATCAGGAACAAGACAAGGTGGCCCACTCTCACCACTCTTATTCAACACAGTTTTTGAAATTTTAGCCACAGCAATCAGAGAAGAAAAGGAAATAAAAGGAATCCAAATCAGAAAAGAAGAAGTAAAGCTGTCACTGTTTGCAGATGACATGATACTATACTTAGAGACTCCTAAAGATACTGCCAGAAAACTACTAGAGCTAATCAATGAATTTGATAAAGTACCGGGATACAAAATTAATGCTCAGAAATCTCTGGCATTCCTATATACTAATGACGAAAAATCTGAAAGTGAAATCAAGAAAATCCTCCCATTTACCATTTCAACAAAAAGAACAAAATATCTAGGAATAAACCTACCTAAAGAGACAAAAGACCTGTATGCAGAAAATTATAAGACACTGATGAAAAAAATTAAAGATGATACAAATATATGGAGAGATATACCATGTTCTTGGATTGGAATAATCAACATCGTGAAAATGACTCTACTCCCCAAAGCAATCTACAGATTTAATGCAATCCCTATCAAATTACCACTGGCATTTTTCACAGAGCTAGAACAAAAAATTTCACAATTTTTATGGAAACACAAAAGACCCTGAATAGCCAAAGCAATCTTGAGAATGAAAAATGGAGTGGGAGGAATGAGGCTCCCTGACTTCAGACTATACTACAAAGCTGCAGTAATCAAGACAGTATGGTACTGGCACAAAAACAGAAAGATAGATCAATGGAACAGGATAGAAAGCCCAGAGATAAACCCACACACATATGGTCACCTTATCTTTGAAAAAGGAGGCAGGAATATACAGTGGAGAAAGGACAACCTTTTCAATAAGTGGTGCTGGGAAAACTGGACAGGTACATGTAAAAGTATGAAATTAGATCAGTCCCTAACACCATACAGAAAAAATAAGCTCAAAGTGGATTAAAGACCTAAATGTAAGGGCAGAAACTATCAAACTCTTAGAGGAAAACATAGGCAGAATACTCTATGACATAAATCACAGCAAGATCCTTTTTGACCCACCTCCTAGAGAAATGGAAATAAAAACAAAAATAAACAAATGGAACCTAATGAAACTTCAAACCTTTTGCACAGCAAAGGAAACCATAGACAAGAGCAAAAGACAACCCTCAGATTGGGAGAAAATATTTGCAAATGAAGCAACTGACAAAGGATTAATTTCCAAAATTTACAAAGAGCTCATGCAGTTCAATAACAGTAAAACAAACAACCCAATCCAAAAATGGGCAGAAGACCTAAATAGACATTTCTCCAAAGAAGATATACAGACTGCCAGCAAACACATGAAAGAATGCTCAACATCTTTAATCATTAGAGAAATGCAAATCAAAGTTACAGTGAGATATCATCTCACACTAGTCAGAATGGCCATCATCAAAAAATCTAGAAACAATAAATGCTGGAGAGGGTGTGGAGAAAAGGGAACACTCTTGCACTGCTGGTGGGAATGTGAATTGGTACAGCCACTATGGAGAACAGTATGGAGGTTCCTTAAAAAACTACAAATAGAACTACCATATGACCCAGCAATCCTACTACTGGGCATATACCCTGAGAAAACCATAATTCAAATAGAGTCATGTACCTAAATGTTCATTGCAGCTCTATTTACAATATCCTGGACATGGAAACGACCTAAGTGCCCATCATCAGATGAATGGATAAAGAAGATGTGGCACATATATACAATGGAATATTACTCAGCCATAACAAGAAATGAAATTGAGCTATTTGTAATGAGGTGGATAGACCTGGAGTCTGTCATACAGAGTGAAGTAAGTCAGAAAGAGAAAGACCAATACCGTATGCTAACACATATATATGGAATTTAAGAAAAAAAAATGTCATGAAGAACCTAGGGGTAAGACAGGAATAAAGACACAGATCTACTAGAGAACAGACTTGAGGATATGGGGAGGGGGAAGGGTGAGCTGTGACAAAGCGAGAGAGAGGCATGGACATATATACACTACCAAACATAAGGTAGATAGCTAGTGGGAAGCAGCCGCATAGCACAGGGAGATCAGCTCGGTGCTTTGTGACCGCCTGGATGGGTAGGATAGGGAGGGTGGGAGGGAGGGAGTCGCAAGAGGGAAGAGATTATGGGAACATATGTATATGTATATGTATAACTGATTCACTTTGTTATAAAGCAGAAACTAACACACCATTGTAAAGCAATTATACCCCAATAAAGTTAAAAAAAAAAACCCAGGGGGATAGAAAAGAATTCATAAGAATTTTTATATGAATTGGGATTAAACCTGAAATTTAGTGCTATCCCTTTGATAGTTTTCAAATTTTCAAAGCAAGTAAATTTCAATTGAGGTGGCTTCAAAATCTGAGAGTCAAGTTGGCATTTTTGTTGGTCACATTCCTGCCATGGTTCAGACATGAGGTGGGGAGTAGGCTTAATTTGGGAAGTGTGAACTTTTCCTCTTTTTCTTTCACATTCTACTGCAAGGAATCCATTCCAAGGATGAAAACTATTTCAAAGCAGGCACACCAAGCATACTCCAGGTGGGAGGCATTACAGTTTCCAAAAGGTCCTCCATTTTAGTTAAATATAAGTCAAGAGATGATGGGTGGTCCAACACTATCCAGGTTTTGAAAACCCATTAATTTAATTAGAAAATGTGAAAACTATTAAGTTTCCAAGAAGGGTGGTCCATCTATGTATGTATGTACCTATCTATCTTTTTTGGCACGAACCCATGTCCCCCGCACCAGCAGGTGGACTCTCAACCACTGCACCACCAGGGAAGCCCTATCTATTTATCATCTATCTATCATCTCTCTATCCTTGTTGCTGCTTTCTTAGTACCATCCTAGACCAAAGAAGAACTTCTTCTCTAAGAAATGTGAATCACTGAGGAAACAGATGACTTCTGTGTAGTTCATAGTTTCTTAACACCAACTAAGGATGAAAGGTTTTCTCAGCCCTTTGTTTGAGGTTGTTGAGACACAAGTTTAACCATTCCCACCCTGAAGGGATTTGCCAACACTACTCTGACTTATTACTTCTATTTCCTCTTCCTCATTCTACCTAATTTTTACTCCTGTCTTTATTTTGTCCTGGAATTTTCCAACTTCCAAATGTTGGATTTTTTATCAGACAGAACATCTGGTCTGTGTTACAGACAAACACAAGTAAGACCATATGTTTATTTAGAATATGGAGGCACATCCTAAGTATAAGTATAATATGAGAAACATAAGTAATGCAGGAGCTTTAGTTTTTGTTTTGCTCTCACAGTCAAAGCCAATTGTCAACACCATCTTTACTTTCTCTCCTTTACATTTAAGGGGAGATATTGTTTTCTTCTCTAACTTTTCTGTGAATCTTATCCCCTACTTCCTCAGGGGCCCTTGGTCCATTGATCATGCCCTACTTTCATTGTACCTATGCCTTCTTTGTCTCTCTGAATTGTCCTTTAGAATACAAACATACTCAATTCTCTTCCATATTAAAATTCCATCTTGTCAGATCTGTATTCCCTGCTATGTATCCATATACATCTTTTGGTCCACCTTCACATTTTCCCCTTGCTAGAAATGTGACAGAATTCTGGGACATCCTAACTGCTATCTCCAAAGAACACTTCCATATTCTTGCTTAATTGTCATTTCTGTAAAGTTCAAAATAAACCACCATCTTCTAGATGAGGCAGTAAACAGCACATGCTTTGGAGAGAGGTTTGTGTCAGTCTTGGCTTGATGGCTTAACCATCAAATTTGGGTATGTTTTGAACCGTTCAAAGTTGCCTGTTCTACAAAAGTAGGACAATAATGATACCAACCTCATAGGGCTTCTTTGAAGATGAAGTTTATGGAATATGTTCAAAGACCTGGCTTTGACAAGCACCCAGGAAATGTTTGCTGTAATGTTTGTCGCTTTTGCCTTTGTTATATCATCCTGCTTACTACTTCTCTACATGCTCATCCTCAGTCTTTTCATTCCATAGGTGCCCTGACCCAGGTTTGTTTTGTCTGTTTTTTCCAGGCTTCCATATATACCTCAATACTCTTTTCTCCCAGCACATGCTTTCTAGGGAGTTTCACCAAGGGCCATAGCTTCTGCTATGTCTTATTGGGCTATAAGTTTCTAATCTTTTATCTTCAGCCCAGGCCTCACTCTGTTTATCACCCAGGTTTCTTTGTTTCTCTCAGCTCCTCAGTCAATAGGAACCTGTGGAGCCTTATGCACCCAAATGCCTCTTCCAACTGCTAAGAGTGCCAACAGAAAAATGATCTCACCTGTCATCCACCTTCAGGTATTGCCTGAAAACAGCCATCTCACCCAAAGCATTCCCCATTCATCGGGACAGCCTATATCATATGAATGACTGATTAATATAGGACTGTAAAGGTCTAGTCCACTAGCCCCAACTAGGGGTTAACTCTAAGGGGCCATCCAAGCTCCAGAGTTCACTGTGGGGCTAGCTTAGGTTTTCACTGAGTCTGTACTACAACTTGACTTCTTATTTCCAATTCTCTTTCTTCCCTTCTTTCCCTTAAGGGTTGATCCCAAGAGCACTTTATAAAACCCAATGCACACTCTAATCTCCACCTCAGAGTCTGCTTCCCTGGGGGCCCAACTATTGATTGACACCTTATTATAATTCATTAAATATGTTTCCTGTTCTAACATCACTATGCCTTAGTTTGCCTTTCAACATTCCTACTTGAATCATTTCAATAATGTTTTACCTAGTCTCCTTGCCTCTGGTATTACTCTTTTGTCACTCAACCTCCACTAGGGACCATAAAGACTTTGCTGAATCAAATTCTGAACACCCCGCCACCTTGCTTAAATTTTTTCAGTAGTTCTCTATTTCCTCCAAGATAAAATCCAAATCCCTTAGCACAATACAAAAGAGCAATCCTTGGCTTGACTCCTGCCCAATTTTAACACATATCTTCTAAACATGACTCCATCCCATGTCTTCACAGAGCTTACATTTTGGTGACAGTAGTAAATATTAAACAATCAATTGCAAGCACAAAAATATGTAATTACAAATTGAGATATAGCTATAGATAAAAAATATAGGGTATAGAAAACATAGGGTATAAAGAGAGTATAAACAGATGAGACCTTAATTTTAATTACAAGGTGAAGAAAAGCCTCTCTGACAAAATGATATTTAAGCTATAGCCTGAAGCTTGAGTAAGAATTAGCCAGATCATCAGATAAAGAGTGGGTTAAAGAGCATTCTGGGCATGAGAGACTGTCTGTGTGAAGGCACTGAGGCCAAAGAGAGCTTGGAGCTAATGCAGCTGGAAGATCTTGAGCAAGAGGGAAATGACAGGCAGATGAAGCTGCAAATATAGGCAAAGTCCATATATGTAGGGCAAGTGAACCATTTAATGATCTTCTCAGAAGATCAAAGCAAAATCAGTTAAAGATTTTAAGCATTGAACTGACATGATCAAAACTGCATTAAAAAACATACTAACTATTAAGGACCTACTGTATAGCACAGGGAACTCCACTTAATACTCTGTAATGGCCTATATGGAAAAGAATCTTAAAAAGGGTGGATATATGTATATGTCTAACTGATTCATTTTGCTGTACACTTAAAACTAACACAACATTGTAAATCAACTATACTCCAATAAAATTTTTTTAAGAACATTGCTATTTGGTGGGAATAGACTAGAAAGTTATACAGTTGAACATGAAGAAATCAGTTAGGGGGTTACTGCAATAATCCAAATGAGAGATGATGGAAGTTAAGTTAGAAGTATCAATAGTGCAATGTAGAGGACAGGATGGATTGTGCTATGTATAGGAGTTATAACTGACAAGGGTGAGTGATGGACTAGAGGTGAGGAAATGTGTAACAGATGACTGTCAAATCATTGGTATGAGCACCATTGTACCCAGGGATGCATGTACTGAGGTGTGAGACACTGAAGAATCGGCAACCTTGTAGAAACAGGTCAAGAGTTAAGTTTCAGATGTGAAGTTGAGTAGCCTGTGAGCCATCCCAGTAAAGACCATAGGAGATCAGATTTTGTGGAGCTCATAGGAATAGTCTGGACTGTACATATATGTAAGAATCCACAACCTCCATCCTGTGAACAAATTGTCTATGATTAGATCACCATCAGTGAGAGGAATCTGACAGTACAGACTGCTGACTTACTCTATCATCATGTCCTCTTGAGACTTGTTCTGAGGTCTTAGAAAATCTAACTTAGGTTGAGGGACTTTTGCAAAAATGTGTCTGAGTTTTACCTGCGGCATCAGCTTCAAGTAATTAGGAGTGGAGGTAGAACATCAGAATGAAAGAATTAGGATTCACAAAGCATCCTCATTTTGCCTTATTTTTCTCCCCCTTCAAGAGTTTCACTCCTTAAAATGTTCAGATATTCTGCTAACTTCTTGTATTCTAATTTGAAAGTTACTGCTATGTCTCGCTCCTTGTCAAGTTCAAGTTTTAACAAGTACAAGTGAATGGGAAAAGTTTGAATTGAATGCCTGTTAGATTGATTTGAAATTGTATGTAAGTAAATGTATGAATACACATGCATATATACAAATTTTTATTCTTTTATTGACTTTAATATATGCTATCCCCTCTGCATAAAGAGCTTTCCCAATTCCTCTCACCCATGTCAACACATACACATTGCCCACTTGAGGATTATTCATTCTCCTTTAGATTTTGTCACAAGAGAAACTTCTGAATTATCAGAGTATATTACACTCCAATTCCACCCCCCATCTCTGCCATTGTTTTAGTCTTTTATAGTAATATGCATTTTTCTCCATAACAGTTTTCACTAGTTCTAAATAAATATACATTTCTACTTATGTTCATTTAAGTCTGTTTCCCATCTAGAGTATAGATTCTATGCGAACAGAGACCATCTATTTTGTTAACCGCTAGAATCACAGTGCATAGCAGAGAGGCTGACCCAGAGTCGGGCAGTAGTAACCTGCCCAGGAAATATTGTTTGAATTAATAATGAATTAATTAATAAATGCAATGCTTCATTTAGTTAGGCCATCCACTAATTTAAGGATCAGCATTTAATTATATCTTCCTAAATTATAAATTCACAGTTTGAATACTTTTCTACAGAGTTAAAGACTGGATTTATGTAATGAAATATACTACATAACAATTTAAACATCTCATTTGTTAAAAAGAAAAGTGTTCTATTCCAGGAATACATTTGGGGGTAATCTAAAATCCAGCTAAATTAGGTTTAATACCACCAACTAGTCAATCAAATGTATCCTATTATCTTGCAGTATTACTCAAATTCCAACTGTTTGAAGCCTACTTACATGCCAGTGTTTCAAATGGACTTTTCTGTGAAACCAATCAGGTAATTTAGAGTCCACTCTAATGCAAACCTGTGTTAAATGTATGTCTTTCTGCTTCTGCACACAGTTGAGTATATGCTATAAAAATCCTTGAATTTATCTTCCTCCTTCCCTTTTCCTTCTCTCCTTCCTTTATTTAGTCTCATAGGGCAGCAGAAATAATTGAAGAAGACTTGTAAAAAAGGAAAATAAAACAAGAATCCTTGTGATTAATTAAAAGCAAATGGAATTTTGGGGGACAAGGTACAACAAAAATAGGAAGTAGAAGATAAAAATGACATGAAGTTTGTCCACAACATATGTTCCCTATTTGCTAAGCATTGGCCTTGAATTTGCACCTAAGCCTTTCAGCAGTAATGCAGAGTGTCCAGGCAATAAAAACAAATACATTTCTTCAGGAGTTGCATATCTCTTCTTACTTATGACACCAGAAAGAAATCTTTTTCATTGTGGAATACAATGAACAACATCCCTGCAGTAAGTATAGTAGACACATTTGACCAAGTGTTCTTCTACAGGAGTCTAAATAAGGTGGCCCAGGTCTTGGAGCTATGGTTCTCAGCCCTGACTTTACATTAGAATCACCTTTAGGAGCTTTGAAACAATATCAACAAATTGGGTCTCACCACAGACCCATTAAACCAGAATCAGGGGGTAGGGCCCTAGTGTCAGCACTTTTGTTTTTGTTGTATTTTCTTATATTTGCATCATTATTTTGAAAGCACCCCCTGTGATACTAATATTGCAGGCTGGGGTCAGAAGCACTGCTTTCTAGTTTCTATTCCAGTGGTTCTTGTTTTTTTTGTTTGTTTGTTTTTTGTGGTACGTGGGCCTCTCACTGTTGTGGCCCCTCCCACTGCGGAGCACAGGCTCTGGACGCGCAGGCCCAGTGGCCATAGCTCATGGGTCTAGCCGCTCTGTGGCCTGTGGGATCCTCCTGGACTGGGGCACAAACACATGTCCCCTGCATTGGCAGGCGGACTCTCAACCACTGCACCACCAGGGAAGCCCTTGTTTTTGGTTTTTAATTCCAATCATATAAGGGAACTTATTAACCATATAAAGTCCCACATCCAACCAATTAAATCAAAATAGCTCAAGATGGGAGCCAGGTATCAGTATTTTTTAAGTGTCTTAGGTGATTTTAGTATGCAGCTTAGACAGAGTCACTGATCTATATGAATGAATGGGTTGTATATCCTCAAGGTAATTTTACATTAATATTAATTCTTTCAGTAGAGCTTTTGAGACTTGAGAGTGAGTTTGAGGTTATACTCCTTGACAAGAACCTGCAGTGTAAATATTTTACATTGCTCGTTAAACTCGTGAGTAGGTGGTGAACGGCTTTGAAATAAAAATGATGAATGTTTTGCTCTTATCTCTCTGCAATTAGGCAATGTTATTTCTTAAAAAGCAGGGTAAGGGCATGACATTTACCAATTATAATTGAAAACTCCTCAGCTGGAGTATTAGCACAGTTCTTCTAACTGTAAATTATGTTCAAATACCTTTGAAAAATAAGTTAAAATTTTTATATTATAATACTGTACTACTTCAATTATGTTCAGACATAAATGTGGTGCAAACTTTTACGCTTATGGTTCTTACGAAAGCCATGAAACCAAAATAAATTAGCAAATTAATTACAAGCAAGACTGCACAATTAATAAATTTTAAATTATCATTACTTTTATACAGTAGATAATATTAAATTTTGAAACTAAATTCTGGATGTTAGAAATACTAGCAGAAAGCTACACTTCCATAATTTGTCCTCCACTTGTCATTTTTTGTCAGATTTTGAATGTGATGCACCATTATTGAAACATTCCTTTATCATTATCATTTTTTTAATTTTAACAATAAAATTATTCTTAATCTGATTAAATATTTTAATAAGTCAATACACTTGAAAGCATGCCCCTAAGTAAAATATGGCAAATTAAAATGTACTGTTCTTTACTGCCTATTTGTATCTATGTTTACTAATGAGCTACACAAAGATCAGATCTGCTTATTATGTTTGATCCAAATATGAGAAAATTTCATCAAGTTCTTTCTTTCATTTGATTTTGCCTGAATGTCTCTGCATATTGTAAGGCTCAATATCCCACTAATTGGCTTTTTGACTATGAACTCTACATGTGCACAGTGTACTGGGACCACATTTGACCTTCATTTTGAAAATTATTCCAGTGTGAAATGTCATTTTCATGAAGGCAAATCAATGTCTCTACCACGTGATTTAAAAAACTAAAACCTAGTGTTGAATTTCTTTACATTGAAAATTAACACTGCAAAAAATCCTATATCTGTAAAAATAGTAAAAATAATTCAACCAGTAACTGTATTACTGACCAAATATTCTTATTTTAAAATTTGGATGAGTCAACCTGAAAGAAGTCAGATGCACCTCAGGCACATTACATGTTTAACATTTTCAATTTAGATAATCATTTGGGTCAATCACTTTGGTCAGTCATAATTGCAGTTGTCATCTAGATAATCCACCATAACTAAAAACTCTCATTGAGAAGATGTATCTGCAAATATTTTGGATACTCTCAGGTTGACAGGGGTATCAGTTTAAACAATACCAAAGGATCTTTCTAACCCTTGGTTTCCTCTTTGGTATAAATGGGTTAAATGACATATTAACAAAAATTGGTTAATGTTAAATATAGTAAATAAATTTTCCATATACTAATTTTATAATCAAAAATTGATCAAAATGTATCCATTCAATAATTAATTTTATGACTTTTTTGAGATAAACTTAGTCCATTTTGTCATATTTTATATATAGTTTAATTTTTTTAAATAATTTTAAATTTAGAAAAAATTGAGAAGCTAACACAGGGAGTTTTCATACTTCTTACCCAGTTTCATCTGTTACTAACATCATTCACTGGTATGAGGTATTGGTCACAATTAATAAACCAATACTTATACATTATTAGCAACTAAAGTTCATAGTTTATTCAGATTTTCTTAGTTTTTAGCTATTATTCTTACTCTGTTCCAAGATCCCATCTAGCATACCACATTACCTTTGGTTGTGATGTTTCCTTAGATCCCTTTTGGCCATGACAGTTTCTCAGACTTTCATTGTATATGATGACCTTAAAAAAGTTGAGGAGTACTGTTCAGTTATTTTATAGCAGGGGTCCCCAAGCCCCCCATCACGGACCAGTAGCAGTCCATGCCTATTAGGAACCGGGCCACATAGCAGGAGGTGAGCGGCAGGCTAGTGAGCGAAGCTCCATCTCTGTTTACAGCTGCTCCCCATTGCTCACACTACTGCCTGAGCTCTGCCTGCTGTCAGATCAGCAGTGGCATTATTATCTCATAGGAGTGCGAACCCTACTGTGAACTGCACACATGAGGGATCTAGACTGCGTGCTCCTTATGAGAATCTAATGCCTGATGATCTGAGGTGGAGCTGAGGCTGTGATGCTAGCACTGGGGAGCGGCTGCAAATACAGATTATCATTAGCAGAGGGGTTTGACTGCACAGAGACCATAATAAACCAGTTGCTTATAGACTCATATCAAAACCCCATCAGTGAGTGGCAAGTGACAAGCTGCATCTGGTGGCAGGCTTTATAGTGTCAGGTGAGTTGCTATACTTCAATTGTACAGCTGCATCTGGTGGCAGGCTTTAAGTCAGAATCTGACACTTATCTTAGTCCACATGTGGCTTGCCCATTATTTTATTTACCATTTCCATCCGTGCCTCTTTCCCACACTATGCACTTTTCTCAGTCACAGCTTTGGTAAGCCCACAAGCTAACCCTAGACAAAATGAGTAAAAAACAAACGTTGCTGGAGAGCTTCTTTGAAAACCAGGAAAGACCCAATGATGAGACAGCAGAAGACTCGAACACTGCCAACAAAAAGAAAGCTGCATTTAAAAGAAAATACCAAGAGTCCTACTTAAATTACCGATTCATTGCAACAGGTGATTCACATTCTCCAAGCCACCTTTGTATAATATATGGCGACCGGCTATCCAAGAAAGCCATGAAACCTTCAAAACTGCTTTGCCACATAGAGACCAAGCACCCTGCAGCAAAAGACAAGCCTTTGGAGTATTTCAAAAGAAATAAACATGAACACAAAGAACAGAAGCAATTATTGAAGGCCACCACTTTATCAAATGCGTCCGCACTGAGAGCATCGTTCTTAGTGGCTAACCGCATTGCTAAAGCTAAGAAGCCCTTTACTATTGCCGGCTGCTAAGGACATTTGTCATGAACTTTTAGGAGAGGTTGCAATTCAAAAGGTGGCACGTGTTTCTCTTTTGGCTAGCACCATAACTAGACGAATTGATGAAATAGTAGAGGGTATTGAGGCACAATTTTTAGAGAAGATTAATGAGTCACCATGGTACGCAATCCAGGTTGATGAGTCTACCAATGTTGACAACAAGGCAACAATGCTTGTTTTCATGCAATATATTTTTCAGGAGGATGTGCATGAGGATAAGTTATGTGGCACTTTTGTTGCCAGCCAACACCACAGCTGCAGAACTACTCAAGTCTTTGAATGATTATGTATCAAGAAAACCGAATTGGTCATTTTGTGTCAGTATGTACACAGACAGAGAGGCTGCCATGACTGGACAGATTTCTGCTTTCACTACTCAAGTCAAAGAGGTCGCTTCTGAATATGAGTCTATGCACTGTGTCATCCATAGAGAAATGTTGGCTAGCCAAAAAATGTTACCTGAACTTAGCAACATTTTTCAGGATGTGATTAAAATTATCATCCACATTAAAGTACATGCCCTTAACTCACGTCTGTTTGCGCAGCTCTGTGCAGAGATGGATGCAGAGCACACACATCTTCTCTTATAAACAGAAGTGAGATGGCTTTCTAAAGGGAGATCACTGGTCAGCGTTTTTGAGTTATGAGAGCCACTCCAGAGATTTCTTTTAGAAAACAGTCATCACTGACAGCACATTTCAGTGACACAGAATGGGTAGCAAAACTTGCTTACTTGTATGACATATTCAACCTGCTCAACGAACAAAATCTGTCACTTCAGGGGAGAATGAAACTGTGTTCAAGTCGGCAGAGAAAGTGGCTGCATTCAAAGCCAAACTGGAATTATGGGGGCAATGAGTGAACACTGGAATTTTTGACATGTTTCAAACATTAGCAGAGATTTTGAAAGAGACTGAGCCAGGACCCTCTTTCTCCCAGCTGGTGTATGATCACCTATCTCAGCTTTCAAAAAAGTTTGAGCATAATTTCCCAACCATGAAAGACCCCTGAACTGGGAAGGAATGGGTTCACAACCTGTTTATGAACAAGCCAGGTGAATCAACTCTGTCTGTGCTAGAAGAGGATCAACTGCTTGAGATCACAAAGGATGTTGGCCTTAAAAAGTATGCTTGAGACAACTTCAAGTCGCCATACGTTCTGGATTAAAGTCAAGGCTGAATAGCCTGAGATGGCCACAAAAACACTGAAAAGCCTGCTTCTATTTCCAACATCCTATATTATGGTTTTGTGTGCTGCCTGCCTTTTTTGATTTTACTTATTCTTTGCTTTGATGTACAAGTTTCATATAATACTGATGTACCACAGTCAAATCAGTTAATATTTTCCATCATACTTTTATTGAATTCCTTAGTACACTCTTCTATAAGCTATTCTGGTTCTCAAGAAAATTCTTATTTTTTACAAGAAAATTTTAATGTTTTGATTATTAAATTAATATATGATGTGAGATAAGAAATTCATTCTAATTCTTTTTTTTCATATTTTTAGCCAGTTATATCTACACCTTTTATTGTTTCCTCCTTTTTTTTTTTTTTTTTTTGTAACATGTTGCCATTATCACAGACTATAGTAAGGAGAATAGTGGTCTTCCAAAGATGTCCATAAGTTTAGTTACATGAAAAAAAAGAATTAAGCTTGCAGATGAACTTAGATGATGGCAGATAACATTTTTTTTTAAGACTTGTGTGTTCCAGTTTTTATTTTTTTTTAATTTTTTTTAATTGGAGTATAATTGCTTTACAATATTGTGTTAGTTTCTGCTCTACAATGAAGTGAATCAGCTATATGTATACATATATCCCCTCCCTGTTTGACCATAGCACAGGGAGCTCAGTTCGGTGCTCTGTGATGACCTAGATGGGCAGGATGCTGATAATTTTAAGATAGGGGGATTATCCTGGATCACATGAATAGGTCCAAGGTAGTCAAGAGGGCCCTCAAATGTGGGAAGCAAAAGAAAAAGGTCCAGAGAGAAGGCAGTATGTGAAGAATAGCCAGATGTTGGTTTTCAAGATGGAAAACAGAGGTCATATGCTAGGGAGTTCAGCCAGCCTCTAGGAACTGGAAAAATCAAAGAAACAGATTCTCCCCAGAGCCTCTAGAAAGACCTAGCCCTGCCAACACCTTGATGTTGTCCTCTGGGACCTGTTTTGGACCTCTGACCTTCAGAACTGTAAGATAATAGATTTGTGATGTGTAAAACTCTATGTTTGTGGTAATTTATTACAGCAGCAATGGGAGATGAATACACATGTATATCATTTCCTAATGCTTGAAGCACCCAGCACCCTGGAACTCTACACTTCTTCATTTGCATGCTCACTCTTGGTGACCTCATCCAGACTGTGGCCTTAAAATCATTTGCAAATTTGTGTCTCCAGTTGCTGTCACTTCCTTGAACTTGGGCTCATCTATCTAGCAACCTATTAAACATTTCTCCACGTTGGGGTCCAATAGATATCTCAAACATAATTTGTTCAGAGCCAAACTCTTGATTACCCAAACTTTCCCAAATTATTCCTTCCCTGTCTCAGTAAATGTAACCTCTGCAGCCCAGTTTCTCAGACCAAAAAAGTTGAAGGTAACCATAAACTCACCTCTTTGTTTCACATCCGGCATATAATTCATTAGCAATTCTTAATGCTCTATCTTCAAATCCCAAGTCTAACTATTTCTCATCTCCTCCACCACAAATGTCATGGTCTAATCGACCAAACTACTGATGCTGCTTTCAAATTATTCTTACTGCTGTGGTTTTCCCTGTTACTCTTTATTTTTCACAGATTATGCTTCCTCCTTCTTCGTGAGGCTTTCTATCACACTTAAAATAAAATTCAGCATCCCTATCGTATTTAATACCTAGTTAGTTCTTTGACTTAATCTCCCAAAGGTTTGGCCCCAAAGTCCTCCATGCTCTACCTTCAGATATGTGTGGGGTTCCCTGTCTGTTTTTTTTTTTAAGATCTCTGCTTAAACGTTATTTATTAAAAGAAGACGTCTCTGACCAGAGACCACCCTACCTAAATTGGAAATCCTTTATGACTGTCACTTTACTGTCTTTTATGTTTTTTAAATCACTTATCAGTACCAGACATTATATAACAAATCTATGAGTTGATTTTTTAAATTGTTTTTCTGCCTATTCTAAGGAAAATCTAAGAGAACAAGGACATATTCTGTTTTATAACTAATATATCCCCGATATTTAGACCACTTCCAGGAACATAGTATGGGTTCAGCAAATATTTATTTTTAATTTATTGAAAACATACTTAAATTGTTTCTGGACTTTCTATTCTGCCTCATGGATCTCTACAGTTTAAATTGCTACAGATCTATTTATATTCTTTGTCTTCTTTTGTAATTGGGATGAATTTCTCTTTAGTCTGTTTTCACATTAATAACATAACATTTTAATTATTGCAATTTTCTTTAAAAAGCTTTAAAAATCCTGTTTTCTACTTCTTAAATACTTTTGGATTTTTTCCAGATGAACTTTAAAATAGTTTTGTTAAATTAACAACACAAAAGACCATATTGGATTCTGAAAGCATTTATGTAAATGGTATTATTACATGGAAAATGACCAACAGTTTCCAATATTAAAGATTCATATCAGTTTCCTAATTTATAACCCTAAGTAATTACTGTGTGTAGCTTACATTTGGGGTGTTTTGATTTTGTTAATTTTATTCCTAATTTTATATATGTTGCTATTATGATTTAGGTCTTTTATCCATTATAATATTTAACTGTAAAATAAGAAAATTATTAATTTTATACACTTATTTTGCCACCAGCCAAATTCTTGAATTATCCACTTAGTTCTAATGGTTATCTGCGTTTTACAGATAAGGAAATGAAGAAACTAGAGACAGTGAACAATGTTCAACATCTGAATTCAAGTTCTGATATGTCTCAGTTCAGATTCTATGCTTCAAAAGTCTCTCCCCCCATTGGACTGGCCTTCAGGGACTATGTCATTTTGAAATTGTTCCATCCCCTCCCCAGAAAATCTATTATAATACAAAACAGTGGTTCTCAATCAGGTTATTCTTCCCCATGGGACATTTGACAATATAGGGAGATATTATTTCCTATGTAATCTATGCATTAATTATCATCATTGGCACTCAAAATTACCCTATGGTGTTGACATCATCTTCAATTCCATCTTTCAGAAGAGAATACTGAGCATGACACACTAGGTGCATTGTCATCCAGCTAATAGGTAAAGCCAAGATTCAGCCTCAAGCAGTGTGGCCTCAGAGCCACATCTGATAACCATATGCCAGCTTAAATTTGTTGCATTTTGTTCAATCCAAGTTAAGGACTTCTTTAGCCTTAAAAATGTATGAATTGGGACTTCCCTGGTGGTCCAGTGGGTAAAACTTCTTGCTCCCAATGCAGGGAACCCGGGTTCAAACCCTAGTCAGGGGACTAGATCCCACATCCCATAACTAAATCCACATGCCGCAACAAAGACCGGGTGCAGACTAAGTAAATAAATAAATAATTTTTTTTTAAAAAGTATGAATTTATCTTACAAAAACAAATTAAAATCAGTAGCAATTGATATTAATTAATTTAATTAGTTAGTTAATTAACTAATTTAATTGCATAGAGATGGAAAATCATCAGTTCCTTCCATAGCTTTTTGGGGTGGGGTTGTTTCTTTTTAAACATCTTTATTGGAGTATAATTGCTTTACAATGGTGTGTTAGTTTCTGCTTTATAACAAAGTGATCAACTCTATGTATACATATATCCCCATATCTCCTCGCTCTTGTGTCTCCCTCCCACCCTCCCTATCCCACCCCTCTAGGTGGTAGCAAAGCACCCAGCTTATCTCCCTGTGCTATGCAGCTGCTTCCCACTAGCAATCTATTTTACATTTGGTAGTGTATATACGTCAATGCTACTCTCTCACTTCGTCCCAGCTTACCTTTCCCCCTCCCCATGTCCTCAAGTCCATTCTCTGTGTCTGCATCTTTATTCCTGTCCTGCCCCTAGGTTCTTCATAACCCCTTTTTTTTTTTTTTTTTTAGATTCCATATATATGTGTTAGCATATGGTATTTGTTTTTCTCTTTCTGACTTACTTCACTCTATAGGACAGACTCTAGGTCCATCCACCTCACTACAAATAACTCAATTTTGTTTCTTTTTATGGCTAAGTAATATTCCATTGTATATATGTGCCACATCTTCTTTATCCATTCATCTGTCAATGGACACTTAGGTTGCTTCCATGTCCTGGCTGTTGTAAATAGAGCTTCAGTGAACGTTGTGGTACATGACTATTTTTGAATTATGGTTTTCTCATGGTATATACCCAGTAGTGGGATTGCTGGGTCATACGGTAGTTCTATTTTTATTTTTTTAAGGAATATACAAACTGTTCTCTATAGTGGCTGTATCAATTTACATTCCCACCAACAGTGCAGGAGGGTTCCCTTTTCTCCACACCCTCTCCAGCATTTATCGTTTGTGGATTTTTTGATGATGGCCATTCTGAGTGGTGTGAGGAAATACCTCATTGTAGTTTTGATTTGCATTTCTCTAATGATTAGTTATGTTGAGCATTGTTTCATGTGTTTGTTGGCTATCTGTATATCTTCTTTGGAGAAATGTCTGTAGTTAATTTGACAGTTAATGTTTCACTGTGAAAGATGAGAATATAAAAACAAGTCTCTCTACCATCCAAGTTCAGTGCTTGCTCCTGAACTTTTTTATGGGAATCATAAAAGCTGATGGTGGGGACACTTGAAGCTTTAGGTAATACTATCCAACTATATATTAAGGTAACAAATATTTTGTATTGTTCAGTGGTTAAGAAAAAAGAGCAGACACACCTTCTTCTAGCAGAGAAAATCCATAGGAAGACAAGATTCCTAAAACCTTTTATAATGTCACAGGACAGAGAAATTTTAATAAGAGGACAGATAATTGTACCCTGGTCTGGGAACAAAGGCTTCATACACATTATCTAACTTTACAACATTCCCAAGAGAGAGGGAATGAGCAGGTGTTACATCTGCACCTTGTTGTGGGAAATGTGAGAATATAGAGCAGCTCAGTGACTTGGCCAAAGGCATTCTGTAAATCAATAACAAAGAGAAAAATAGTTTTAGTTTCCTTTGCTTTTGATCACTCTTCTTTGAACTGATGTTTCTTTTGTGGGAATATTTGTAGAATGCTTTGCAATTCTAACTCATATTTTCAAGAGTTTTGTTATGTAAATATTATGCTTCTGTAATGGCTCAAACTGTAATTAATAAATATGTATCAGTTATCAACAGTTTATCCACCATTTTTCAAATGCCCTGCCTTCAACGAGCTTACCATCTATTTAAAGAAACAAAACTAGTAGTGCATATTTAAAAGACCAACTGATTGGTATTAACAAGAAAAAAAAAAGTTAATATGAACTGAGATACCTCTTTAATCTTGTAATTGATGTGAATTTGTTCATCACAGCAACCCAGTGAGGTAGCTGCCAATTTTATTCACTTTTCACAAATGAGAAAAGAGAAACACAGACAGGGTAGATGAAGTGCCCAGGGACACAGCGGGCATCTGAGATAGAAATGCAGACAAGGAGATTACAGAGCACACACTCTTGATCACTTCACTGTATATACAAACTTTAAAAGTTGTCAAGTGCTGGAGAAATGAGAGGATAATAGTCACAGAAATCACTGGGAATACTCATGAAGATATATTGTTCAAACTGACCCTTTAAAAATGGGTAAATATGCCTCAATCAGTGGTCTTGAAGTGGGGAAATACAAGCTTAGGAATATTTTGATAATGTGTTTTTGGGGAAGTGGAATTTGGTTGCTGCAGTGATAAGGAACTTCATTAGCATTTAATAAGTGGAGGTCTGCTAGTCCTCTTGTACAAACAAGACTTAAAATACAGTAAATCCTTCACAAAGTACACTGCATCTCATGCAGCTTTCTAATGATCTTTTGGTTGGTGACTGAAAACCCCGTGTATGATTATGAACATAAAACTCTATTTTATATTTAAACACAAAGTAATTTTTTTTAATGCACAGTGAAAATCCAGGGCTGAAGTAAAGAGGGACGGTTGACTTTTGTTTTGTTTGGAACTTATGCTAAAATTTATTCATCATTTAAAAAATCATGACATTCATGGCAATCAGTCGTGGAATTTGAGTCACAAATCTAACATCTGTACAAATGTCTCTAACATCCATATTGTCAGTGAGTCTACATATAAAAGCAAGCAACTGACCAATTTCTTTTTCTTTTAGTGTAGCTGTTCCTATTTGACTACATAATGAAATATGTGTTATTTTAAATAAATTATTCTCATTTAAAGTTTCCCTTATGTTATAGTAGGACATGATTTTTCCAAATGACTATTTTATATTATCTGTGACTTTCATTCCACATTATTCCATAGGACATTACCAAATATTTTATATTAAAGGGAGCTTCAGGTCTGATAGAGTGGGGATGCCATAATTTAGATAAATAGATGAAACATGCGATAGAGAGTAGGTCAGTTTCATTGATTCATTATTTCAACATATTTTCTGAACAACTAATATATGTCAGACCACTCTACTGTGCACTAGTCATGGGAGACTGGACAAGAATGGTAAAGCCTCTACCCTCATAGACTTTACATTTGTAATAATAAAAAAAAAAGATCCACTACTTAGAAGTAAGGCAAAATAAAAGCTGCATGTCCTTTCAATGCCATGAAACCAATGCCATTGCTTAACAGAGTCAATCAAATCTTATTTAATTCTTTAGGGGATTGTACCTATGTCTTACTTGGCAATTATTATTAGTTAGGGCTGAAATTTTGTGATGTTACATGCTAATTTACAGATTTTTTCCTGTAGAGAGGTAAATAATTTCTGGACGGTAAAAGATCACATTTGTCCTCATGTTTCCTTCCTCTTAGGACACTGAAGAGGCTTGTTTTTGACCTAGTAAATTTATTTCAATATATCTTTCCTTAAACCCTCCTGCAACCAGCCCTCCTAACCTAGTAGTTCTCATTAATGAGTAAATACACCTTTGAAACATGTTCATTTCTATATTGATGTAAGGGTGATATTTTTAACTTATTGAAATTTTCTTTTTATGCATTTTAGTAAGAATCATATAGTAAAGGAATAAGGTTGGGATAAACATCAGAGGGCCTAAGAAGTAAAGAGTTTAGATTTTTTGAGATTGAAAACTAAGGCCAATTATACGTTTCTTAAGCAGGTTACTTACTTGACAAGAAAAGTATTAAAATGAATCATAAAATCTGAGAAATATATTTTTATTCAATATAAGTCAAGGGTTATTTAATTTCAATTAGAGAATCTTCTTGTGCTATTAAGCATAGACTATCAATTTAGCACTTCAATTGATACTCAGCACTTTCTGCTGATACTGGAGACTAATACGCTATAATTTCCTCATAAAAAAATCTAAAATGCTTGAAAGAAAAAACGTCATTTTATTTAACGTCTAGTTTTTGAGAAAATAGGGGAAATATTTTGAGATTAAGAACTAAGTGGAAATTTAATTTTGAGAAACTAGCAAAGTAGGCAGCTGAGAATGCCTGTAGGAAATCTACCATCCCTAGTGGCCTAGAACTGCAGTTTGGGGGCGGGGGGGTGGTAGTGCACAGGGCCTGGGAAAAATCCTGGATTCAGGTTAGACATCCTAGAATAAGGGTAAGATTCTCAAAGAACAACAATTTAAGGGGAAAGATTAAATTAGAAAGAATTTCCACCAGTAAGTCCAAATAAAAAGGAAATTTGCTTGTCTCATATTAGAATTTCTAAAGTAACTTGAGATACTGTGGCCATGTAAAAGTGCCTAAGAAAAATAGTGTAACTTTCCTCTGAAGGAGTCCTCAATGAATTCCCACAGATATCCCCCAAACAGGACTCACAATCACAAATCTCAAAATACACAAGGAAACATCATAATATGTGAGAACTTGCAGAAGGTAAAAAACAGCAGAATCAGACCTCCAAAAATTTGAGATTATTGGGAACAGAATATGAAATAAAAAAAAATATATATGAGGTAAAATGTAGACTCAAAGCAAATGGAAATTTCAAGAAAATAAAAATAACTGATAAATGGGTATTACAAGAAATTAAAAAGAGTTAGATCTTTAGAATATAAATTTAAAAAATTATTGATATGTAACAAAGAAAAAGAGTTGGGGAATGCAAAAGGAAGTTTGAGTGCTGTGGAAGATAAATTCAAAGTAAGTTTAACTGGACTTACATTTAAATGGAGATAATATATAGAATGAAGGAGACCAAAATCTAAAATAGTGGTTGAGAATTTTCCAGAAAGTCAGATTCTGAAATCAGAATCAGCAAATTGCCAGACTTAGGAAGCACTTTTAATTCCAGTCTGATAAATAAAAAGTTATCCTTCCAGCTGTATTGTGATAAATTGCAGAACACCAGTGACAAAAGAGAAAGATGTTCATATGAGTTGAGAGAAAAATGACAACTTACAAGGAAAGAATAATTAGCATGATAACTATTTTTTCTTTTGACTTTTTTTTTAATTTTTCCAGCTTTAATGAAGTATGATTGACAAATAAAAATTGTAAATATGTAAGGTATAAAATGTGATGTTTTGAAATATGTATACATTATGAAATGATTGCATAATCAAGATAATTAACATATCCATCACCTTAGTTATCATTTTTTTGGTTTGTGTAATGAGAATACTTGATATCTATTCTCCTTGCAAATTTCAAGTATAAAATTTATTATTATTAACTATAGTCACCATGTTGTACATTAGTCTCTAGAATGTATTCATCTTATAACTATAACTTATTCTCTCTGACCAGCAACTCCCCAGTTTTCAATTTCCTGCACACCTTCCTAGTAACCACCATTCTGTTCTCTTTTACTATTAGTGCAGGGTTTTTAGATTCCACATATAAGTGAGATCATGCAATATTTGTCTTTCTGTGTCTGACTTATTTCACTTAGCATGATAACCCCCAAGTTGTCTTAAATGTCAGGATTTCTTTAAGACTGAACAGTATTTCATCATGTATTATATCACATTCATATATATAATATATCACATTTTCTTTATCAGTTCAACTACTTACAGACACATGGGTTGTTTCCACATCCTGATTAATACAAATAATGCTGCAATGATCATGGGAGTACAAATATTTCTTTAAGATAGTGACTTTATTTCCTTTGGATATATACCCCAAAGTGGGACGGCTAGATCATAAGGTAGTTCTATTTTTACTTTTTTGAGGAACTTCCATACTGTTTTTTATAATCAGTGCACTGATTTACATTCCCAGCAATAAAGTACAAGTGTTCCCTTTTCTTCACACCCTTGCCAACACTTACCTTTTGTCTTTTTGAAAATAACCATTCTAACAATTGTGAGATGAAATCTCATTGCAGTTTTCATTTTCATTTCCCTTATGATTAGTGATGTTGAGCATCTTTTCAAGAGAGAAATAGTTTCACTGGTCAGCCTGGCAAGGGAGTCTGTGGCTCTCTCAGACTTTTTCTGTGCATGCACCTGCTTCACATCTCCTGTTTCCTCTTGAGGGGGAATTCTCAAAATTGTGTACTTTCTTTTGGTCCTACAAAGTCAGGCTAGGTGTTGAGAGCCTCCAGTTTATTTTCTCTAGGGGAGTGCCCTGAAATGCTCAAGTTTGTATACCTTCTCCCAATTCTGCAGAGCTGGACCTGCTTTATGTATGTGCTCCCAAACCTCCTTCAAATGCTCATACTCACTTCTGTGGGGACTTGTGTAGGCAACCAGTGACTAGGGGGTGCATGAAGCATGTGGAGCATTGAGGGATGCCTGTGGGCCAGCTGTGGAGTGGGGGTGTCTGCTGGTGATGCAACTCAAGTAGCTCGTGGGAAGGCTTCCTAATGGAGTCCACAAAACTGTTAGTAGAATCTATGCCCTTTGATGTGTTCTGAGCCCTGGTTGCCGTGTTCCCAGCCTCTTCCAGCCACTCAGCCATGCCAATCACCTCAGTATACCAGGTAGGGTGAGATAGAAATGGGTCTCCTGGTCAGTATCCCACATGGCTGGGGAAGCCAGGCATTCACTCACTACACTTCTCACAGGTCGAGAGCTTCTCTCTTGGCCCTGAGATGTCCTCTTTGGGGCAAAGGTCATGTGGGGAAATTGAAACTGTTCTTCTTACCCTCTGCAGTGTGTTTATTCAGTGTGCTGGAGCTTCTCACCTAGACTTCTGGACTCCTACAAAGATGCTCTCATCCATGGGTGGTTGTCAAAATCAGTGCTTTGTGGGGGGATGATGATAGAAAATTCCTTTTCTGCCATCTTCTGACCTGATAGCTACCTTTTCAATAGCAACAATAAAGTTAGAAGACAGTGCAATCATATCTTTAAAATTAGGGAGATATTTTGCATCTAAGGGCAAAATTTAATACCCAACTTAAATTTAAAACACGATAATCTCAATAAGAATATATTGAATTAATTTTATTTTGAAACTAACATCAATATAAAGTGTGATGAGGGGTTTAACAGATATCTAATGTGTTATCTGTTCATTCCTCTGTAATAATATCTAAGGTATTATTAAATAATGCTCCCAAAAGATTATACCTAAATTTACCAGGCATACAAACTTACATCTGCAGTCACCTAAGAAAGTAGAGTCTAGTCTTAAGGCATTTCAAGTTTTGTCCTTTTAAAGCAACAGGAGGGCATTATTCCTACAGGCAATTCTGTGTTATGCCTAGAAAATAGCAGAGAGCAACATAAATCAGCTGTACTTTTTCATATAAAAATTTTTCATATAATTAGATAAATGTAATAATTTGAGAAATGTACAATATTGCATAGAAACACACACACATAAAGCCTGAATTTCTGACTACAGAAGGTTTCACCATACTCAATATTTTATTTATTTAGTTTATTTTTTAATAACCATGTTTTAAATTGAATATAGTTAATTTACAGTGTTGTGTCAGTGTTAGGTATACAACAAAGTGAGTCAGTTATACACACATATACATATTCTTTTTCAGATACTTAATATTTTTGATGTGATAATTGGGATAAGTAAAAATGGCTGAGGGTGGGTTGGTGGGATAAAAAATAAATAAATGGGGCTTCCCTGGTGGTGCAGTGGTTGAGAGTCTGCCTGCTGATGCAAGGGACACGGGTTCGTGCCCTGGTCCAGGAAGATTCCACATGCCGTGGAGCAGCTGGGCCCATGAACCATGGCCACTGACCTGCGCGTTCAGAGCCTGTGCTCTGCAGGGGGAGAGGCCACAACCGTGAGAGGCCCGCGTACCACAAATAAATAAATAAATAAATAAATAAATAAATAAATAAAATCCCTACAAAAATCTCAATGAGGTTTTTGCTTGAAAAAAAAAAAATTGCTATTGCTCTTTTTGTTGTGCTTAATGTGGTGATCCACACAAGGCAAAATCTTCAAAATTCAATCAAGTGGTGAACTCTAGAGTACAGTATTTTCTAAAGAATATCCAAAACCATTAGCCATAATTTTTTTTAATGAAACTCTTAGCTGACTATAAATTTACTAATCAGTGATTTGGGGAGAAAATATGTAAACACTGTGGATATTTTTTATATTAATCATAACTCTTGCCCAGATGATGTGAAGGGTTATAAAATAAGCTATTTTGGTTCACCAAAATCGTATGAATTGAGTGTTCATAAGAGGTTTCACTGAACCATGTTCTGCTCCATCCTGGGTGCTCTGCTGGTATTAAACATGTGTTTGTAAATAGAAGGGCTAAAAGCTTATGCAATTGCTCAGATATATAACCCATGGATTTAGAGTAATTTCATACCTTATTTTTTTCTTATAATTGAATATCTAGCAATTAAAGAGCATTTAAAAGTACATGAAAATACAGTGTTCTCTGGTGCATATCAAATGTGAATTCAGAAGCCAGATTATGAAATTATTATTTTACTTTTTTTTAACATCTTTATTGGAGTATAATTGCTTTACAATGGTGTGTTAGTTTCTGCTTTATAACAAAGTGAATCAGCTATACATATACATATATCCTCATATCTCCCCCCTCTTGCATCTCCCTCCCACCCTCCCTATCCCACCCCTCTAGGTGGTCACAAAACACCAAACTGATATCCCTGTGCTATGCGGCTGCTTCCCACTGGCTATCTACTTTACATTTGGTAGTATGTATTAGTCCATGCCACTCTCTAACTTCGTCCCATCTTACCCTTCCCTCTCCCCGTGTCCTCAGGCCCATTCTCTACATCTGTGTCTTTATTCCTGTCCTGCCCCTAGGTCTTTCATAATCTTCTTTTTTTTTTTTAGATTCTATATATATGTGTTAGAAAACAGTATTTGTTTTTCTCTTTCTTACTTGACTCTGTATGAAAGGTCCATCCAACTCATTACAAAACACTCAACTTCATTTATTTTTATGGCTGAGTAATATTCCATTGTATATATGTGCCACATCTTCTTTATCCATTCATCTGTCGATGGACACTTAGATTGCTTTCATATCCTGGTTATTGTAAATAGAGCTGCAATGAACATTGTGGCACATGACTCTTTTTGAATTATGGTATTTTCAGGGCATATGCCCAATAGTGGGATTGCTGGGTTTTATGGTAGTTCTATTTTTAGTTTTTTAAGGAACCTTCATACTGTTCTTCATAATGGCTGTATCAATTTACATTCCCACCAACAGTGCAAGAGGGTTCCCTTTTCTCCATACCCTTTCCAGCATTTATTGTTTGTAGATTTCTTGATGATGGCCATTCTGACTGGTGTGAGATGATACCTCACTGTAGTTTTGATTTGTATTTTTTCTCTAATGATTAGAGATGCTGAGAATCCTTTCATGTGTTTTTTGGCAATCTGGATATCTTCTTTGGAGAAATGTCTATTTAGGTCTTCTGCCCATTTCTGGATTGGGTTGTTTGTTTTTTTGATATTGAGCTGCATAAGCTGCTTGTAAATTTTGGAGATTAATCATTTGTCAGTTGCTTCATTTGCAAATATTTTCTCCCATTCTGAGGGCTGTCTTTTCATCCTGTTTATTGTTTCCTTGGCTGTGCAAAAGCTTTTAAGTTTCATTAGGTCCCATTTGTTTAGTTTTCTTCTCATTTCCATTTCTCTAAGAGGTGGGTCAAAAAGGATCTTTCTGTGATTTATGTCATAGAGTGTTCTGCCTATGTTGTCCTCTAACAGCTTTATACTGTCTGGCCTTACATTTACATCTTTAATCCATTTTGAGTTTATTTTTGTGTATGGTGTTATGGAGTGTTCTAATTTCATTCTTTTACATGTAGCTGTCCAGTTTTCCCAGCACCACTTATTGAAAAGGGTCTCTTTTCTCCATTGTATATGCTTGTCTCCTTTATCAAAGAAAAGGTGGCCATATGTGCATGGGTTTATCTCTGGGCTTTCAATCCTGTTCCATTGCTCTATATTTCTGTTTTTGTTCCAGTACCATACTGTCTTGATTACTGCAGCTTTGTAGTATAGTCTGAAGTCCAGGAACCTCATTCTTCCAACTCCACTTTTCTTTCTCAAGATTACTTTGGCTATTCGGTGTCTTTTGTGTTTCCATACAAATTGTGAACATTTTTGTTCTAGTTGTGTGAAAACTGTCATTGGTAGTTTGACAGGGATTGCATTGAATCTGTAGATTGTTTTGGGGAGTATAGTCATTTTCACAATGTTGATTCTTGCAATCCAAGAACACGGTATATCTCTCCATCTGTTTGTATCATCTTTAATTTCTTTCACAAGGGTCTTCTATTTTTCTGCATACAGGTCTTTTGTCCCCATAGGTAGATTTATTCCTAGGTATTTTATTCCTTTTTTTGCCATGTAAATGGGAGTGTTTCCTTAATTTCTCTTTCAGATGTTTCATCATTAGTGTATAGGAATGCAAGAGATTACTGTGCAATAATTTTTATCCTGCTACTTTACCAAATTCATTGATTAGCTCTAGTAGTTTTCTGGTAGCATCTTTATGTACTCTTCTCTATGTAGAGTATCATGTCATCTGTAAACAGTGACAGCTTTACCTCTTCTTTTCCAATTTGGATTCCTTTTATTTCTTTTTCTTCTCTGATTGCTGTGGCTAAAACTTCCAAAACTATGTTGAATAATAGTGGTGAGAGTGGACAACATTGTCTTGTTCCTTTTCTTAGAGGAAATGGTTTCAGTTTTTCACCATTGAGAATGATGTTGGCTGTGGGTTTGTAATATATGGCCTTAATTATGTTGAGGTAAGTTCCCTCTATGCCTACTTTCTGGAGGGTTTTTACCATAAATGGGTGATGAATTTTGTCAAAAGCTTTTTCTGCATCTTTTGAGATGATCATATGGTTTTTCTCCTTCAGTTTGTTAATATGGCGTATCACATTGATTGATTTGCATATATTGAAGATTCCTTGAATTCCTGAGATAAACCCAACTTGATCATGGTGTATGATCCTTTTATTGTGCTGTTGGATTCTGTTTACTGTCATTTTGTTGAGGATTTTTGCATCTATATTCATCAGTGATGTTGTTCTGTAGTTTTCTTTCTTTGTGACACCTTTATCTGGTTTTGGTATCAGGTGATATTGGCCTCATAGAATGAATTTGGGAGTGTTCCTACCTCTGCTATATTTTGGAGGTGGGAATTCTATATTTTGAGAAGGATAGGTGTTATCTCCTCTCTAAATGTTTGATAGAATTCTCCTTTGAAGCCATCTGGTCCTGGGATTTTTTTGTTGGAAGATTTTTATCACAGTCTCAATTTCAGTGCTTGTGATTGATCTGTTTATATTTTCTATTTCTTCCTGGTTCAGTCTCAGCAATGTTGTGCTTTTCTAAGAATTTGTCCATTTCTTCCAGGTTGTTCATTTGATTGGCATCTAAATGCTTGTAGTAATCTCTCATGATCCTTTGTATTTCTGCAGTGTCAGTTGTTACTTCTTTTTCATTTCTAATTCTATTGATTTGAGTCTTTTCTCTTTTTTCTTTATGAGTCTGGCTAATGGTTTATCAATTTTGTTTATCTTCTCAACGTACCATCTCTTAGTTTTATTGATTTTTGCTATCATTTCCTTCATTTCTTTTTCATTTATTTCTGATCTTCTTTATGATTTCTTTACTTCTGCTAACTTTGGGTTTTTTTTATTCTTCTTTCTCTGATTGCTTTAGGTGTAGGGTTAAGTTTTTTATTTGAGAGGTTTCTTGTTTCTTGAGGTAGGATTGTATTGCTGTAAACTTCCCTCTTATAACTGCTTTGCCTGCATCCCATAGGTTTTGGGTCATCGTGTTTTCATTGTCATTTGTTTATAGGTAGATTTTTGTTTCATTTTTTATTTCTTCAGTGATCTCTTGATTATTTAGTAGTGTATTGTTTAGCCTCCTTGTATTTGAATTTTTTCCATATTATTTCCTGTAATTGATATATAGTCTCATAGCATTGTGGTCAGAAAGGATACTTGATATGATATTAGTTTACTTGAGTTTACCAAAACTTGATTTGTGACCCAAGATATCATCTACCTTGAGAATGTTCCATGAGCACTTGAGAAGAAAGTGTATTCTGTTTTTTTTGCATGGAATGTCCTATAAATATCAATTAAGTCCATCTTGTTTAGTGTATCATTTAAAGCTTGTGTTTCCTTATTTATTTTCATTTTGGATGATCTGTTGATTGGTGAAAGTGGGGTATTAAAGTACCCTCCTATGATTGTATTACAGTTGATTTCCTCTTTTATGGCTGCTAGCATTTACCTTATGTATTGAGGTGTTCCTATGTTGGGTGCATAAGTATTTACAATTATCATATCTTCTTGGATTGATCCCTTGATCATTATGTAGTGTCCTTCTTTGCCTCTTGTAATAGTCTTTATTTTAAAGTCTATTTTTTTCTGATATGAGAATTGCTACTCCAGCTTTCTTTTGATTTCTATTTGCATGGAATATCAGTTTCCATCCCCTCAGTTTCAGTCTGTATGTTTCCCTAGGTCTGAAGCGGGTCTCTTCTATACAGCATATATATGGATCTTCTTTTTTCATCCATTCAGCCAGTCTATGTTTTTTGGTTGGAGCATTTAATCCATTTACATTTAAGGTAATTATCAAAATGTATGTTCCTATTACCATTTTCTTAATTGTTTTGGGTTTGTTATTGTAGGTCTTTTCCTTCTCTTGTGTCTCCTGCCTAGAGAAGGTCCTTTAGCATTTGTTGTAAAGCTGGTTTGGTGCTGCTGAATTTTCTTAGCTTTTGCTTGTCTGTAAAGGTTTCAATTTGTCCATCGAATCTGAAGGAGATCCTTGCTGGGTAGAGTAATGTTGGTTGTAGGTTTTTCTCCTTCATTACTTTAAATATGTCCTGCAACTCCCTTCTGGCTTGCAGAGTTTCTGCTGAAAGATCAGCTCTTAACCTTAGGGAGATTCCCTTGTATACTATTTGTTGCTTTTCCCTTGCTGCTTTTAATGTTTTTTCCTTGTATTTAACTTTTGATAGTTTGATTAATAACTGTCTTGGCACGTTTCTCCTTGGATTTATCCTGTATGGGACTCTCTGTGATTCCTGGACTCGATTAACTATTTCCTTTCCCATATTAGGGAAGTTTTCAACTCTAATCTCTTCAAATATTTTCTTAGTCTCTTTCTTTTTCTCTTCTTCTTCTGGGACTCCTATAAGTCAAATGTTGGTGCATTTAATATTGTCCCAGAGGTCTCTGAGACCGTCATCAATTCTTTTCATTCTTTTTTCTTTATTCTGCTCTGCAGTAGTTATTTCCACTATTTTATCTTCCAGATCACTTACCTGCTCTTCTGCCTCAGTTATTCTGCTATTGATTTCTTCTATAGAATTTTTAATTTCATTTATTGTGTTGTTCATCATTGTTGTTTGCTCTTTAGTACTTCTAGATCCTTGTTAAATGTTACTTGTATTTTCTCCATTCTATTTCCAAGATTTTGGATCATTTTTAACATCATTACTCTGATTTTTTTTCAGGTAGACTGCCTATTTCCTTTTCATTTGTTTGGTCTGATTGGTTTTTACATTGGTCCTTCATCTGTTATGTGTTTCTCAGTCTTCTCATTTTGCTTAACTTACTGTGTTTGGGGTCTCTTTTTGCAGACTGCAGGTTCATAGTTCCCATTGTTTTTGGTGTCTGCTCCCAGTGGCTAATGTTGATTCACTGGGTTGTATAGGCTTCCTGGTGGAGGGGACTGTTTCCTGTGCTCTGGTGGATGAGGTTGGATCTTGTCTTTCTGGTGGGCAGGACCATGTCCAATGGTGTGTTTTGGACTGTGTCTTTATTCTCTTGTTAGGCAGCCTCTCTGCTAATTGGTGGGGTTGTGTTCCTGTCTTGCTAGTTGTTTGGCATAGTGTGTCCAGCACTGTAGCTTGCTAGTCATTGAGTGGAGCTGGGTCTTAGTGTTGAGATGGAGATCTCTGGGAGAGTTTTTGCCATTTGCTATTATGTGGAGCCAGAAGGTCTCTGGCAGACCAATGTCCAGAACTTGGCTCTCCTACCTCAGAGGCAGTGGCCTGACACCTGGCCAGAGCACCAAGACCCTGTCAGCCACACAGCTCAGAAGAAAAGTGATAAAAAAAAAAAGAAAGAAAGAAAGAAAAAACAAAACAAAATAAAATAAAAAGTGATTGAAATAAAAACTAAAAAAATATTAAAAATTAAAAAATAATATAAAAAGAAAAAATAAAGAAGAAAGAGAGCAACCAAAACATAAAACAAATCCACCAATGATAACAAGCACTAAAACCTATACTAAAATAACCCACAAAAATCAAAAAACAAAATGGACACACAGGACCCTAGGACAAATGGTAAAAGCAAAGCTATACAGACAAAATCACACAAAGAAGCATACACATACACACTCACAAAAAGAGAAAGAGGAAAAAAAAAAAATATATATATATATAAAGAAAGAGAGCAACCAAATCAATAAACAAATCTACCCATGATAATAAACTAAATATTAAACTAAGATAAACAAAAAAACAGAAAAAATTAGATGCAGAAAGCACATTCTAATCTACAGTTGCTCCCAAAGTCCACTGCCTCAATTTTGGGATGATTCGTTGTCTATTCAGGTATTCCAGAGACGTAGGGTACATCAAGTTGATTGTGGAGATTTAATCTGCTGCTCCCGAGGCTGCTGGGAGAGATTTCCCTTTCTCTTCTTTGTTTGTACAGCTCCTGGGGTTCAGCTTTGGATTGGCCCCACCTCTGTGTGTAGGTTACCAGAGGGCTTCTGTTATTCACTCAGACAGGATGCGGTTAAAGGAGCAGATGATTAGGGGGCTCTGGTTGACTCAGGCCATGGGGAGGGAGGAATTTGGAATGTGGGGTGAGCCTCCAGCTGCAGAGGCCAGCATGACGTTGCACCAGCCTGGGGCACACCTTGTTCTCCCAGGGAAGTTGTCCCTGGATCATGGGACCCTGGCGGTGGCAGGCTGCACAGGCTCTGGGAGGGGACGTGGGGATAGTAACCTGTGCTTGCACACAGGCTTCTTGGTGTCTGCAGCAGCAGCCTTAGCATCTCATGCCCGTCTCTGGGGTCCGTGCTTATAGCTGCAGCTTTCGCCCATCTCTGGAACTCGTTTAGGTGATATTCTGAATCCCCTCTCCTCGCACACCCCGAAACAATTGTCTCTTGCCTCTTAGGCAGTTCCAGACTTTCTCCCAGACTCCCTCCTGGCTAGCTGTGGTGCACTAGCCCCTTCAGGCTGTTTTCACACAGCCAACCCCAGTCCTCTCCCTGGGATCTGAACTCCAAAGCCCGAGCATCAGCTCCCAGCCCCCAGCTGTCCTGGCAGGTGAGCAGACGAGCCTCTCAGGCTGGTGAGTGCTGGTCAGCACCAATCCTCTATGAGGGAATCTCTCTGCTTTTCCCTCTGCACCCCAGTTGTTGCGTTCTCCTCTGTGGCTCCAGTGCTTCCCCCCTGTCACCACCACCCGTGTCTCTGCCAGTGAAGGGGCTTCCTAGTGTGTGGAAACTTTTCCTCCTTCACAGCACCCTCCCCGAGGTGCAGGTCTAGTCCCTATTCTTCGTCTCTGTTTTTTTCTTTTGCCCTACCCAGGTACAGGGGGAGTTTCTTGCCTTTTGGGAAGTCTGAAGTCTTCTGCCAGCGTTCAGTAGGTGTTCTGTAGGAGATGTTCTACATGTAGATGTATTTCTGATATATTTGTGGGGAAGAAGGTGATCTCCACATCTTACTCCTCCACCATCTTGATGGTCTCTCCTATGAAATTATTTTTGACTGTGAGTAAATGAGCCCAACATGAAAAATAATTGGAGGCTGACTGAAGGTCTTCTGAGTTCTAAAAATTCACTCCACAAAAAGTCCTTGAGCATTATTTAATAAATTTAAGTACTATGTGGATAATAATAGCAATCAATAATTGATCTCCCTAACATTGAAGGTAAAAGTCTTTTATGTTTTTGTTTGTTTATTTTTTACAATAACAAAGTATATCTTGATAAAACATTATCTAATAAACTTAAGAAGGAAAAAAGAAAAAAATGATAATATTATGATTAAAAAATATTTAAAGTTGGTTTCTTGAGATTTTCAAGGATAAACATGTGCCATTTTTCCTCATTACATGCAGCCACTAATCCCAGACTTTGGAGACCCATGTTGTCTTGGTGTTTCATAGACTAGTTCTCTAGGCACATCTCCTCCATGGCTTGCCCTTTACTGCAACCATGACTTACCACAATAGACCTGAAAAGAAAAAAATGGATAAGATTTAGATGAAAATAAGTTAGACAAAGCCTAGTATACATCCTTTTTTTCTCCACCTAATACTCTATCATGAACATTTATGTCATTACACATTGATGTTCACCTCATCATATTTATAATGGTGCTGTATTCCATTGTATGAATAAGCTTAAGTATAATTTAAACATAATTTACATTATCTACTGATTAAATGTCTTTTTTTTTAACTTACAGTGAAGGATAAAGGAAGGCATTTTGTAAACTCTCTCTGAAGAAAATTATATTTTCTAGAAATTACACTTGGCTCTATGTAACACATATTCTATTAATGTTGCTTAAGCAAGTAAGATGTTTATTATTCTCTCATAAAGACAAAGGGTAGAGTTTGGCAGCTCAGGGCTGGCACAGCTGCTCTGATAATTCCTGGAGGATGGAGGCTCTGTCTAGCTTCCTCCTCACAGCAACCCAGCAGGTGGCACTTGTTCCCAAAGTCCCAGAATGGCTGTGTCACCTCCAGGCAAAAGGGTGAAATGTGCAAAGGAGCAAAGACACAAGCTCCTGAGTCTGTCTCTATCAGAAGAAAACAAAACTTTTTCTGAAGCCTGATCTAGAATGCTCCCACTTAGTCTCACTGGCCAGATATAGGTCCCATGACAAAACTAGGTCAAGGAAGTGTTGGTAGAGGCGCGTTTTAAAAAAGCAGATTTCTACCCTAAACAAAATTGAGACTCTCTTAGCAAAGAAGGAAAAATAGATTCTGGGCATGCAACTCTTAGTATCTATTGCAGAAATATACACATAAGAGTTACATCTTATTCATCAGTTGATTAAGTGCCCAGTGATGTCTTAGGTCTGATCTTGTTACAGCTGTTATGTCTCTAAACAAAATTACTGTTACACATAACTTGTAGTTTAGGTCTATCTATTTGTCAAATATTTTAAATTAGAATTATATGAACATTTCCCATATGTAATAGGAGAGGAGAATGGAGAGAAACATCTATTTCTTATTCCTTTATCAACAGCCAGGCAACATTCTGCCCAAGATTTCTTAGCAAAACAGTTAATTCAGTTTCCTTGTGCTAAAAAGACAAAGGCCTAATTTATGATAATGGTGAAAGTTTCCATAACTATATCATAAAACAGCTGAGGTTACCCTATTGCTTTGCCGAGGAAGAGTTCAATTCCTGATTACATGTTATGTCATTCATCTTTACAATATACATATCTCCTGTGCTTCCAATGATACTGTTTTTCACTCCATCTCAGCCACTCACTTTCATGGTACTCAACCTGCATATTATGATCATATGTGAAAAATGTAAGGAAATACTGATGACTGGGCTCCATCCCCAGAGACGTTAATTTAATTCAGCTTTGATTTAAACTCCCCAGGCAATTCTAATGTACAGCCTCAGAGAAGAACAGCCTAGACATTTTTATTCTCATTAACTCCACTCCCTCCATAGCTTAAATTCAAGCTTCTCACTCTCTGACCTTCATCATCTCCCTATACTATACAATAACGTTTTTGACCCCACTGAAATCTACAATTGATTGATTCACCACATTTTCAATACCTCTAACTTTCACCATGTCCACACTTCCTCCCTAAAGCACCTTAGATTCCCTTGCATACACCCTCACTTTCTAACCCCAATTTTCTCTGTTTTACTCTTCTGGCAAAACCTCAGCTTTGATTAAATCCAACTCTCCATGGACTCTGTAGTAAATCCAGGAGGCTAAATATGCCTGAAGAAAAAAATTAAAAGAGACAATCCACTGCCGCAAACTTCAGGCAGGTTCTTATTTCTGCCATACAATCATATTACTCTTTTCTAGTCTATTATTTGTCTATTATTTTCCCACATTCCTGAAGGACTATTGTTTACTTTTCATCAACATTTCTCCTCACTTCTCTAATTTTAGCTGATAGCATTGATTTTAGCTTCAGTGAGTGAAAAAAATGGAGGAAATTCTTCTGCCACTGAATCTATCAACTGATTGCAGCTGAATATTATTCTAAGCCTGCTCCTACTAATGAAATCCTGTCTACGTCCATCCCCCATGTATCAGATCCTATTTGATATCTCAAACATATAGGTTGAAAGTCATCACTCCAGATGTTGGCCATCTCTTTCCTGCATTATCATCTTCCCCTCTCGATTGTATCATTCCCAATAGCACTGTATTAGTTTCTTATTGCTATTATTACAAAGTATGACAAATTTAGTGGCTTAATAGAATACCAATTTATTATCTTACAGTGCTAGGGATCAGAATTCCAGAATAGATTTGCACAGCTGTAGAGACTCTAGGGAAGAATTCCTTTTTTTTTTTTTTTTTTTTCTATTCCACCTAGAATAGCAGCCTAGAGGCTACCTGCATCCTTAGCTCATGGCTATTTTTCTATCTTCAAGTACATAATGTAGCATCCTTGTATCTCAATCTCTCTCTTTGTCTCTGTCTCTCTGTCTCTGTCTCTCTCTCCTCCACTTGCATCACTTCTCCTTCTCTGGCCCTCATGCCTCCCTCTTTCC
>NW_006785353.1:590284-600653 GCF_000442215.2 Lipotes vexillifer | reverse complement strand
CCCTTATATGGACTCCTGTAATTGCACTGGATCTGTCTGGGTAATAATTACATTGGCTCCATGTGTATAATGGGACATCATCTCCCGCATCACAAGATCCTTAATCAGATCTGCAAAATCCTTTTTTTTGCCATGTAAAGTGACATATTTCAAAGGCCTTGGAGATTAGGACACAGACATTTTAGATGGGCCGTTATTCTGCTTACCATAAATATTCAAACCGACTGCAATACAACCAAATTTTAAAAAAGAAAGAGAAAAACACAACTTTCTCCTGACCACACAATCCCTTCCTACTGCTGTTTCTCACCTCTTTTTTTAAACTAAAAATCGACAGGAGAGTTTCCCCTTCTTGCTACCTTTAATTTATTCCCTCCCATTCTCTTTTCAAACATTTTATTTTAGTCTTCACAACTCACATAAAATATATTCTAAAAGTCATTGGTGATGTCCACATAGTTAAATCCATCATCAGTTCTTAGTTCTCAACCTACTTAACTGATCAGATTTGTCCTAGCTGACAACTTCCTTATTCTTGCAGTGCTTTGTTAGTGTAAGAGGTGCCACTTTCTCTACTGGTTCTTTTCCTATCTCTCTGGTCACCTTTACTCATTCTCCTTTGTGAGATTTTCCTCATTCCCTCAATTTCTAAACACCACAGTGTTCCAGAAGGACCCTATGGATGGCTTTAATTCTTATACGCTGACAGCACCCAAATATTTTATCCTCAATCTGGCACTCTCCAAAATTTCCCTTGAAAAATCTTATAGGCATCTCAAATTCAGCACTACTAGAACCACATTACCAGTTGGTACAAACAACCACCCCAAACTTCTTATCCCATTCTCAATGGTAACTCTCCTTCTGAGTTCATGAATCCAAAAACCTTGTTTTTTGTTTTTTTATTGGAGTAGAGTTGCTTTACAATGTTGTGTTAGTTTCTACCATACAGCAAAGTGAATCAGCTACACATATACATATATCCCCTCTTTTTTGGATTTCCTTGCCATTTAGGTCACCACAGAGCACTGAGTAGAATTCCCTGTGCTATACAGTAGGTTGTCATTAGTTATCTATTTTACACACAGTATCAATAGTGTATATATGTCAATCCCAATCTCTCAATTCATCCCCTCCCCTTTGGTATCCATACATTTGTCTTCTAAGTCTGTGTCTCTATTTCTGCCTTGTAAATAAGATTGTCTATACCAGTTTTTTCAGATTGCACATATATGGGTTAATGTACAATATTTGTTTTTCTCTTTCTGACTTAGTCCACCATATATGACAGTCTGTAGGTCCGTCCACATCTCTACAAATGACCCAATTTTGTTCCTTTTTATGGCTGAGTAATATTCCATTTTATATATGTACCACATCTTCTTTACCCATTCCTCTTGATGCAACTATACTCCAATAAAAATTTTTAAGAAAAAAGGAAGAGATGCACAGAATTGGCTCAGGAAACCTAGTATAATCTGGCTCAAAATACAACTATAACTGCTATCCAAGACTTGTTGTTTCATTCCCAACTATGATTTTTCTTGCCATGACTGTATATGTATTTAAAATATATAGCATGCTTTAACTTATTTCAAACATGGCATAAATTGTATCAACATTTTACAAGTTTATTAAACTCAACATTGCTTTTGAGATTTATAGCTCTACTTTGCTTATTTAAACTGCAATGTAATATTCCATTGGGGGATACATTACCTTGCATTTTGCCAATTGCAGTAAGACTAAGCCTTTTTTCTTGTCTCTTGGCCACTTTGATTTCTTCTGTGAATTTCTGGCTCATACCTATTGCCCATTTTTCTGTCAAGATGTTTCTTTTTCTTATGGTTGTGTAGGAGTTCTTGATGAATTCTGCCTGGAGATCTTTGTGGATTATGTGAGTTGTAATCCTTCCTTAGTATAAGACTTGTCTTTTAACTTTAATTATGGGTTCTTTGAAAAGAAGTTGTAAAATTCATAAGTTTTACTACTGTAAGTAAATATAACTTTTATAGTATGTGAAAAAAAACCCAAAAAACAAAAACCTGGGTTTTTATCCTCATGTTCTCCTTTTATTTCACCTTTCAGATTCTATTTATCAACACATCTGTCAGTTTTTCCTTCAAACATACCCAGAAACAAGTGAATTTTCCCCACCTACACCACTATCCAAACCATGTCATCTTCTGTCTACACTACGGCAATCTGCTCTCCCAGCTTCTACCCTCATTCCCTGCAGTTACTTCAACACCACAGCCAGGATAATCCTTGAAAAAAAAGTCAGATCCTGTCATTTCTCTGATTAATGTTCCAAAGGCATCGCTTCTTACTCTGAGTAAGAGCTTACTATAGCTCACTACCTCTACGAACTCATACCTGGCCATTCTCTCCCTTGCCTCTATTGCCAAGTGAAGATGAAAATGAGAATTAGTCAAACTGCATGAGCAGCTTCCCCTTCCAGGTTGAAAATGGGGAAGCTGCTCTCTCCTCTCCCCTCTGTACGGCACTGCCTCTTTCTGGATAGCCACATGGCTCAGACCCACACTTTCTTTCGGTCTTTGCTCAAAAAGTCTTGCCTGACCACTCAAAATAAAGTAAACACTCTCCCTGACAGGTGCTCCTATTCCTTGATTCTGATTTATTTTTCTCAATATTTCTCCCAACTTGTTATATTCTATATGTGGAAATAAGTGAAGACTAACCAAAGGAGAAAAGCAAAGTCTAATTATTCAGAGCTTGCTATAGCAAAGGAAGTCAGCCACTGCCATTTGTATTTTGACAGAGACTCAAAGGCAGGCAGAGGAGAAGGAAAGCTTTATAGTGGGAAAAGGGAAGTCTTCAGGTGTGTCCAGAGGGAAGGTTGTTGTCAAGGGGAAAGCAGAGGTAGGCTCACTAGAAGTGGGACATCCTATGTGATCGGTTAGTTTGGTTTTCTCTGGTTGGCCTTAAGTTGGAAGCAGGGACAAAAATTAGGGAAGCTGTCAGTTATTAATCAAATCCTGATCATTTGGGGCCAATTGTTAAAGAAGTTATTGTTTAGCTTCCTGAATTAGTACTAGAGGTAATAGTTTGACTTCCTACAATTCTGAGTTACAGTAGGCTGGCTTCCACAACTATTTATTGTAGATTAAGGAGTTGGTTTCTTGAGCAGGTTGCTGCAGGTTGTGGGTCAGAGTTCTATTTTTATATATGGTTTGGCCATTGTCATTTGTATATTCAGTTTCTGATATATTTGCCTTTGTAGATGTCCATTTTCTGTTTCTCTCCACTAAAATGTAAGGTTGGTGATTTATTATATGAGTGACTGGGATTGCTGTTTATGAATTTCCTAATCCCCAGTGTCTTATACATAGTACAAGCTCAATAAATATTTGCTGAATGAATAAATAAAAATAGGGCAGATATGATCTTATCTATTTTCATGAAAGGTTAAATAAAGGATAAGTCACATCAGGGAGAAAATGGAGACTGAATTATTTAAAGTAATTTCAGAAGCTGAGATTCAGCAAATATTCTCTCCTCTATTTTGTTTGTATAGATACATTATCTCTTGCTTGTAAATGACTTGGAAATGACCTTTAAAACTACTGAGTATGGAAAAGGAGTTTAATACAGGAATTAGTTATATACATTGCTCAAAGCTACTCAGTTAGCTGGAGAAAACGTTGGAAACCTCATTTCCTGGATGAGGTTCTGGTCATCTACATTGGGCCTGATAGATTTTTTGGTGAAAGGCCTTTTGATTTAGTCTTGATTTATAAAAACCCTCTCCATGTGAATAATGCTATCTGTGTTCTAAGTCAGAACTGTTTTTATGTCACAGTTGATTTGAAATTTACAAGAATAGATGGGACCAAGGTAGTACCTGAGTACACCTGTCACAGTTTCTAAGATAAGAAGAAAGAGAAAGAGAGGGAGAGAGAGAGAAAGAAAGAAAGAAAGAAAGAAAGAAAGAAAGAAAAAAAAAGGAAAGAAAGAAGGAAAGAAAGAAAAAAAAAGAAGGAAAAAAAGAAAAAAAAAAGAAGGAAAGTTAGTTTTCATCTGAGTCTCCTCATTATTAATGTGATATTTTCTTCTCAGCACTTATTGTGCAGTGAACTGGGGCAAGCATTCTGTGAAAGTATTTCCATTAGAAGTCAGTAGAATATGAAGTAGTATATTGAAGACAAGTATCCACAGACTTGATAAAACCACTGGCGTTTACATCAATTAGTGATAATATACTTTTAAAAGATCCAGGATCAATGAAGCAGAATAAATTGCCCAGAAACAGATAGTGAGATATGTATGCATTTACTACTTGATAAATAATGCATCAGCAAACTATAGAGAATGGATTATTTAACAAATGGGACTGAAAAATTAGCTACTTGGAAAATTAAAAGTTTATATTTGCCTGTTGCATGCTAAAAAAAAAAAAGTGAATTCTCTCTATGGAATAAGGATGACTTAAAAGGGTAAATGAAAAACAAAGTCAAAGGGCAAAATGAAATTAAAAAAAAAAAACACATTGTGTTGTTATTTAAGGGTAGAAATCAAACATGCAACTTATAGTTGTTTAACTGATTTTTTTTTAATTTGGATATTTCCAAAATCCTTTGTTAAACTTAAAATATAAAACTTTTTTTAAGCTAGATCATTAATTTTTCCATTTTTTCCCATATTTTTATTATTTTCCTCAGAATTTAATGATCTTTTCTCATCCCTTTCCTTGACAGTCCTGTTTTGATTTTTCTGCCAAGTTATCAACTATCTACTGTTTTTTATATACTTCTACCCTTAAAATATGTTTTTATAAGTTTATTAATTTTTCTCACTATGAAAATATTTGCTCATTAAAAAATGGAAGCACAGAATTTTTTTTTAAAAGAAAACAGTAATCACACAGAAGTTTACAGTTTAACCATTTTATTTTCTCTCCAGCCATTTCCTTTTATTTGGGTATGGGTTCATGTGTTTTTGTGTATGTATGTAAGAAGGATGTGGGTTCATCTGTTTTTGTGTATGTATGTAAGAAGGAGAGAGAGAAACTATTAATGAGGGTTATGGTGAGTAAGGAATTCTTTAACTGTCTTTATTCTATTTTCATAACAATATTTAGGTCATTAAGGATTCCGCAACAGCAGGAAGACATACAACTGAGTGAACAGATACACTAACGTTTATTTAACCTTTCTCTGTGGGACACTTAGAATGTTTCCAGACTTTCACCATTATAAGTAGTTCTCAAATGAACATAAATTTACAAAACATTTGGGAACATCTCTGATTATTACTAAGCATAAATTTCTAGATTATGGAAATTTTTGTCATCTGGCCTGTGATGGGGAAATATAATTAAAAACAAAATCTTCCAACCCAGAAAACATGTCCACAAAGGTAGCAGAGAAAGAAAATAGTTTCATTATCAAATAAGCATTAAACCAAAATGTGACATGCATCAGAGGCAATCTGCTAAGTGACTGCAAAGACAGAAAGAAATCTTACCTTTCTGTAGAGCCACAAAGATACCACCAAGTGCATACATATTTTCAGGATAAATATTTAAGAATCCTTCAAGTAAAAGGATTTGAGAGTGCCTTCGTCACACATAGTTCATCCTCAATTTACCTGGTAATTAGGGTGACCATCTATGTTAGCTAATTTTCTTTATCCAGAGGAGAAACAAGATTCTCACATCTTTATGGCAGGAGGCTGTTTTGCAACACAGAACAAGATACCCACTAAAGTTAGGCTCCTTTTTGCTGACAGAAACTGGAAGATAGCGATGTTTACATTTCAAAGACAGGGCACCTAGGTCCTAGAGAAAAACATTCTTGGTTCATAGAGCTGACAAAAAGCTCTCTAGTTTTTGAAAGAATTTATATACTTTCTGAAAGAGGAGAAAACACAAGTTTTCTAAAATAAAACTCTAAGGTAAAGGAGAGGAGAGAAAATTTCTTCCTTTATTTTCAACAGGGAGAATTAAAGCTCATATTTAATTTGTATTTTTCCTTGCACCAGCTTTTGTTTAATAGAAAAGTCAAATTCTTTTTTATTTCATTTTAAATACAAAACACGCCTTTTAAACTATGCCTTTGTTTCAAGAAGTAAGTCCATTGGAAAGAAACATTTCTCTTCAAGTTCTTTAAACCCCACCTTTTTCCTAGAGTGGATTAAAGATGGTTCCAGAGGCAGGACAGGAATAAAGACGCAGACACAGACAAAGAGAATGGACTTGAGGACACGGGGAGGGGGAAGGGTAAGCTGGGAGGAAGTGAGAGAGTGGCATGGACATATATACACTACCAAATGTAAAATCGATAGCTAGTGGGAAGCAGCCTCATAGCACAGGGAGATCAGCTCGGTGCTTTGTGATCACCTAGAGGGGTGGGATAGGGAGGATGGGAGAGAGATGCAAGAGGGAAGAGATATGGGGATATATGTATATGTATAACTGATTCACTTTGTTATAAAGCAGAAACTAACACATCACTGTAAAGTAATTATACTCCATTAAAGATGTTAAAAAAAAAAAAGATGGTCCCAGATTATTTGATGCTCCTCCCAGGAACATCAAATATCTTTGACCAATTACAAATGGTAGAAAAGATGCCAGACTTCTTAAAAGGATTGGTGTTTTTCCACTTGGTTCCTTAGAGCCCTCAACCGCCAGGCTAGATGTCTGACTATCTTGTTAGAAAGACATGAAGAAGACCACATGTACGGGTAGAGGAGCCCATCTGAATCCACACTTCCAGATGTCAGTGCCAAGGGTGAGGCAGAGAGCAGAGGTGTTGTTGACTCTAGACCCCAGCTACCAGCTGAAGTCAGTGCCCCAGGCCACCTGAGCGCTACCTGATTTCCTAACCCACAAAGTCATGATATATAAAATGGTTGTTTTTTTAAGTCACCAAGTTTGGGGATAGTTTGTTTCACACCAAGAAATTACAAGATTTCTGAGCTCAGTGCAGAATATTTCTTCTCTCTTCATTCTTCTTTGAAAAAAGTAAAAGCATTGTATCAAGATTCAGTGTTAGAGCAAAATTGGGTTGTAAGTATGGGCGTCTTCCTTTCCCTCAGAGGGTTTTTCATGTTTAAAGTTGGAGGTCAGTTTTATTCCTAAAGCATTTCTATAATTTAACATCTAATAAATAACAGTTCCTTCTTTAAAGAGGACCTCTGTATTGTTATGGAGAAATATCTACCCATATCTCCACTTTCAAAAACAAAAAAATGTGTGTGAAATCCGGCCCGATTCAGAAAAAAATAGAGGGAGAAAGATTATTCAATTATGATGCTTGCACAACTACATTCTTACTAGGTTGCATACAAAAAAACAAAGAAAAAATAGTCTTCAACCTGGAGCTTCATTCCTTCCCACCACCCCTCCCACATATCAATTGAAAAATGCAGAAGTAACCCATGAAAGAAGCAAACCTGAGCTACAAAGTCAATGATTTTAGAGGCTAGTGGCTAATAAGGAGGGTGGGGTATGAGGAGAAAAAACAGTTAAGAAAGAGCTGGGTATATGGATGGAGTATTTTTTGTTTGTTTATTTTACTTTGTTTTGCTGACTGTATTAATAGAGTTTATCCTTTAAAAAAATTAAAAATAAACAAGAAAAGCCAATTTTTTTAACCCATTGGTAAGAAAGGTTGTATACATTCTTTCCTGAATTAGGACAATGCTCAATTCTGGTTTTTGTTTGTTTGTTTGTTTTATTTGCTTTGTTTTTCTTTTTATAAAAGATTCTGTTTCCCATATTTTCATATAAATTTCTTGGAATTTGGAAAGGAGTCAGGAAAAGGGGTGTGGGGCAGAGAGAGGATTTACAATTGAAGGTGATTTGAGGGACAAGGAGGAAGCCCATAAACCTCTTTGTCTATCAAAGACCAAGTGTCCTTCCCAGAATGGAGAAGCAGGGCCAGTTGGTATACGTCTGTCTCACAGCTGTACTGGGCTGCACTGAGCTGGGCCTGGCACAGGGATGGTGAATGCTTGCAGCTAAAGGTGGTGGCCAGGATAAGCAGTGTCAAGGGATCAACCACACCTGACAGTAAAAGAAGACAAGGGCATTGCAGATGAGCAAGTTCTGTAGGAAAGAATTCCTGGATGGCAAAGACATGACATGGAATCTGACAAGGCTAGAATATGGACACTATGGACCCTGTGGCAGAAGATGAAAAGAAACAAGAAGTCTGAGGCTAGATTTTTAGATGTTCTTTGTTTTGTTTTGTTTCCCACGCTGAATACGTTGAACTTATCTGCAGGACTGGGAAAGCAGCAGTTTAGAACTTGAGGATCAACCTTGACATATTTGTAGTGGTTTCCTGGACATTGATGTTGAGAACAGTTCCAGAAGACGGCAACTGGAAACCTTCAAACCCTCCTCTCAATTCTTGTCCAGCCAATTCCTACTGTCTACTGCAAGAGTCATGGCCGACCAAGGTTCCTCTCCTTTCCAACTTCCCCTCCTTGCGGTCTCTTTAATGATTCATTGCTTCAGTATTTCCTCCAGATCAGCCATATGAGTGACACAGTTGCTGGATCTTGGGCTAGCCACAAAATGTCTTTCTTTCTCATTAACAGGGAAATGTAGTTTTTGTTTGGAAAAGACTTATTGGATTATGGTCTTTGCTCTCTCATTTTCTTTAATTATTAACCCACCATCATCTAGCTTCTAGGTTTGTGGTTGAAATACTTGCCAGAAGTAGTATGTTTTTCTTGTTTTGGCTGTTAGGTAATTTCTTATGATTCGTAAAACCTTGCATACTTTCTTTTTGAGCTTGGAATTTAAGACTTTAACTAATACTTTTTTTTTGTTTGTTTTCTCAGGCCCTCAATGAGTCTTTGTATTTGTAAGTTTGAGCCTTTTTATTTTTTTTACCATCAACCTTTTTTTTTTTTTTCTTTGATTGCCCCTGCTTTCATCTGTTTTTTATTCCTCTCTCTGAATTTGACCCTTAGGTCCTTGAACTCCAAGTTCTTTATATTTTTCCTTATGAGTTACATCTTTTTCTACTTAACTTTTTCTATGATTGCTCTGTGTTTGGAGCTTTTCTTCTACTTGATCTTCCAAATCTCCAGTTTTTCCCACAGCACTAACCTCCCTCAAGGCTCCCTTCCCTACAGACTTTTTAAATGTGAAAGTTATGTTATTTTAGGAAAAAGAAGCTCTTTAGTTCTATGATTCAACCTCCCTTTGGCTCTTACAGCTAGAGTTTGTTTGTGTAAGACATCTTCTCTCTTTCCCAGGAGATCATTTCCTCAAAGATACTCTGCCAGTTGTGGGTACTCAGTTTACACTTCCTTTTTCTGGTTTTTGAGGCCCATTTGGTGTTAAGTGATTCTAGGATCTCTTTTCTTGTGGAAGTTAAGTTGTTGTAATTAGCAATAGCCCACCATAGGGTGACAGGGATTCTCATTGTTGGCTGGTTATCTAATGACCTGAAAGTTGCTGTCTCTCTCCTGGGGCCCTGGGATGTACCCTCTCTGCTTCCCTCTCCCTCTCTCTCTGTCTCTCTCAATATCCTCACTCTCAGTGACAGTTCTCTCCGAGGCCCCAGGACAAGCAAGAAGCTACCCTGTACTTGAGTCTCCCACAGTTTTGCTGGCCCTGATTATCCACCTTGAGACTACACAGGTATACAAATGCCACCCTCCTTCAAAGACTATTTATGAAGCAGGTAAGGCCCACATTTCTCTTCCTGCCTGTCTCACCCCGGCACAGGGCTTTGGGCCTAGCCTTGGGCCTCTGCACCAGGAATCTCTTGCTTCTCATGACTCTCAGAATTGAACACAGTTCTGTTCTTTCCTTCTGGAATCTGGCAGGGCCTGAAGCTTTGCAGAAAGCTGGTCTCTTTGCTCTGCCTGTTGGCTGGGTCCCAGCTACTGCTCTGCTTTGCACAGTGGGTGGTGGGATCAGAGTGGGGAGGAGGGGCTTGCAGGGATATTGTTTCAGCAGCTCTTGTAGGCCTTCTCAGGGAAAGGAAAGAGGCCTGGTGAGTTTGAAATATGATAGGAGTCTAAAAAATAGAATATATTCCAAAGGGAAAGGTAATGGATGTCAGGAACTGAGAATCAGTAAATTCTGTAGAAGTTGGGAGGGAGGAGAGAGAGGAGCTTAGGGGTAGCAAAGACTGATGATGAGGTCCACCCTGGGACTCAGGGGGAAAGGGTGCTGGGGCCAGTGAGTCATAGGGAGGCTTGGAGCTGGGACAGTGAGATGACATTTATTGTGTAGAAAGTTAACTCTGGGAGAGATGTCTCTGGACAATATTACAGTAGGAAGAGTACAGCCTCTTGGATTAGGGGATATATATATATATATATATATATATATATATATATATATATATATATATATATTTGTGAGTCTCTGTTCTCT
>NW_006785353.1:579609-590077 GCF_000442215.2 Lipotes vexillifer | reverse complement strand
GGAGATATATATATATATATATATATATATATATATATATATATATATATATATATATATATCTTTGAGACTCAGTATTCTCATGATTTCTTAAGTAATTCATAGAATTCTTAGAGAATTGATGTGGTAAGAAGAGAAAAGGTCAAGCACATGGGAGGCTTGCAATGAAGGCTACATTTCTTGCTCTTGTCTCTGGTTAGACTGAAAATTCTTCGAGAACAAAAACTGTCTTGGCCATCCCCATATCCCTAGCACTTAAGGTAATGCAGCTTAATACCAATTTTTGCAGTGTGGGAGGGGGTCATTTTGGATACAGATTCAGCAGAAGTGGTTCAGGGTAGGGGCTGCAGGTGGTACAGTATGAAAGAGAAAAAAGTCCAGCTGTAAGCTGAGGGCATAAAACTATACCCCCCACCTCCCTGTGTTCTTTTTGTCACACCACATTTTTTCTCCATAAGACTACAATATCAAGCATCCTTTTTGCACATAATTTGCCACCAGTCAAACCATTTCCTTATACCAGTGCATCTTTTTCAGGATACTAAAGAAGACATTTGGCATATGAATTATTCTAGTTTTGGACATCCATTTTATAATTGTTATCATACTCGTTATACACTGATGTTACTGTGTGATAAAGTTTGCCATGGAGATTATAAGACAGATTTTCCTTCTTGTCTCTTATCATCTGCTAAGGCATTTGGATTTACCTTACAGGCAATGGAGCATTTCTACAAGGATTATGGGCAGGACATGATGGGGTCTGACTTGCATTCTAGAAAGAATTGAGCCAGGAACATGTAGGGTAGCTGGAGGAAGGTGGTAACACAAGTCTAGAGGGTAGGAAAGAGAGATGTTAGTAAGGTGGAAAGTTGATGAAAGATTTCAGAGATACTCAAAAGGTGATGCCACAGAAAACTAGCAATGTTAGAATTCTGCTTTAGGGAAAAGAAGATGAAAAGAATAAACTGAGTTTGGGATATTCAGGAGAGCTTTCTAAGTAAAAAGAATGTTTGATTAAAGGCTGGTGCTTAGAAGATTGGACTTCTTTTTTTCTCCAAAATGCTTAGTTAGTTTTCCTTTATTTCTGCTCTTATGAATGTTTTGACCCAAAATTGCCTAAGGTAAATTAGTATTAGGCTATTGGAAAATCACCAATCTCAGAAAAACACTAAAAGTTTTCACAGTTAAGCAAGTCATTTTCACATACAAAAATCAGTTTGTAAACTAGACATTGCTGAAGAAAATCTACTTGCCCTGAAGAAAAAGAGCATGGACTGTGAAGTCAGACAGTCCTTATTTTTTCTCCTGACTCTATTGGGTAATCAGTAAACTGTTCTGAGGGGCCCTCATCTGTGATTGAACTAATCATATCAATCTCATAAAAGATTTAATGATATAATTCATATAAAGCAGTAGAGGTCCTTGTATATAATACATGTCCCTAAAACATTACCAACTGTTATTAATTAACTCTATTTCTCAGAGGTAGAAACATATTTAGCTATAGAAATTTTTTACATAAATGGCTATTACAAACATAATATTTATAAGATATAGATTTTGGGGGGTAACCTATAGTATTATCTTAATAAATTACAAATATCCTCATCAAATATTAGTATGGGAATCCAATCATTGTAAGTTTGTTAAATGATATATGATACTTTATATTCTCAAAAATTAATGCTGAATCTATCTTTATCTTTAAAATGTGACTTTGATAGTCTTTTTTCAAAACTGCAAAGGTAAAAATATCAAGTTTTTAAACTCTACAGGTTAACAAAATAGAAAAAGTGGAGAATAATGAAAGACTATAAACTTAATATAAAAAGGCACAATTTATTAATACAAAAGACATAAAGCAGGTAACATACATAGTCATTTAAGGTAGAAAAATGTAGATACAAACTTTCAAATCCGTTAACTGTTGGATCAAATTTGGGGAAAACACAAGATATAGTAATTCTATACCTTAGTAAAGTTGAACAAAAATGGAACAAATTAAAAATTTTATCTTTGAAGGACTTAAATGACAGTTTTGACTTAAGTATCCACATAGGAGAAGATACAGTTCACAAGGGACAGCTCAGTTTTGTTTTTTAGTAAGCAAATAAAGACATATTATTTTTCTCTTCTGTTATTTACATTAATGAAAACCTAAAGTCTGTATACAAATAGTTATTAAAATATTCAAATACATATATGATTTCTTGTCAAAATGTATCCTTCTCCAGCCACAAAAACTTAAAAAGAGGAAAAAAAAATTTCACTTTCCTGAAGTCTTTAATGTTTCTAAGACTATAGTTTTATCTTTCTTCTTAGTACAGCTCTGGAAAAGCAGTTTGAATGCAAAGCCCCTTGACAAAATAGCTGCCTTTTAAAAGCTGTTCATTTAATATACAAGAAAAGGAAGGCCTCTGGGGAATGAGGATAAAGGAGTTAGGATTTCTAACTCCTGAGCTGAAAAAATGGGATCTCAAAAAACGATTTAGTTCCCTTTACACTGCTGATTAAAACCTTCATTTTAACCTTCATTATAAATCAAGTGCATTCATCACTTAGCTGTTTTTAAACAATTAATATTAACTTCTTCAATCTTATCCCTGGTTCCCCTGAAAAGCAATAGTTGAATTCTATTTATTCAGTGTAATGAATCAGTGTTTCATTTAAAATAGAACGATATAAGCCTGTCTCTATTTATGCGACATAAAAACGTCACTCTCATCTATATGCATAACGCTATGCCATAGAGAAATCACAGTTGTAAAATAATCGTCTTTAACAATGTCATTTTGAAGTAACTGATAAAAGGAGAAAACAGCATGAACCATTTTAGAAAACAAATGACTGTACTTTCTAGAACAATCAGAGCAATGTGTATAATATCTCATTGGGCTGAAATCGCTTATAGAATCATAAAGAGCTGATGCAGTTCCTGTAATTAATAGCAGGCAGTTAAGAACAGCAAATCAGTGTTTTGGGGGGGTTCCATTTTTAGAAAATAGTGGATATTTTTGTCATCTGCATGGCTTTATAGCTAGTTTAAAAATATACACAACTACACATACTGACTTTTGGAGTACACACTCGGTGACTTCTTTTCCATGTGATAGCTTTTCTGGGTCGTTCGGTGGGAAGGTATGGAATATCTGTAGCTACTGCTTTTTTCATTGCAACAAGAAACACAACAGAACAGTGCCCCTCCAGCGATTAGCACCAGTGCTGTGGTCCAGCCTATGTAGAGGGCTTCTCCCAGCTCACGTTTTTGGGCAATATCCACTATTGGGTTGTAGAAGTCTCTGATGATGGAATTGGCAACCCAGCTCACAGGGATGAGCACCACAAGGCCAGTGACGATGAAGACTACTCCAGCCGTTAGCAGGATGTAAGCCTTCACCTTCTCATCGTCCCCGGTGCACCTGGTGCACTTCATGCCAAGGACTGCCGTCATGAAAGCCAGGAAGGACAGTACAGAGGCAGCACACATCAGTCCCCTGGATGCCTGTAGGTCCGGAGAGAGAGCCAGCAGGGAATCGTAGATTTTGCACTGCATTCTGATATTAGCGTGCCTCATGCAATTCATCCACAGTCCTTCCCAGAGGTTTTCAAAAACCACAATGTTGCTTCCAATGAAGGCAGACACTCTCCACTGAGGCATGATGGTGACAGCCACTGTGCCCACCATTCCAACACCACCAAGCACCAGTCCAGCGATTTGCAGGGCATAGGTAGCCATTCTCCTCCGGGATGGGTTTTATCTGACTGGACTCCTGAGCCGGTGGGGCTACTCTGAAGCAAGGTTCTCTGAGTCCCAGGGGAGAAGAGTTTTCCTGTAGTAATGAACTCAGAACTCAGTGGTTTTTCAAAATAAGAGCTGCTGTGCTACTTCTAACCAGATTAAATCCAGTGTTGGCTGGCTGAGGTGCCCACTCACCCTCACTCCACTGACTACGGCAGGTAAACTTACAAATCAGGTGGGGCAACTTTCTCAGCCAGTAAGAGGGAGATGGTAACTCAGGTGTGTCTAAGCCCACAAGAGATACTTTGGAACTGCTAGACCTGCACATAAACATTCTTTGTACTTCTCATTTGTCCAAGCAGACAGCAGTATATTTACCTGGAGGCATAATTAGGAATGCTTGCACGATCATCAAGAAACGTATCAATTCCTTGACATGTGAAAGTTGCAACTTGTACTGGCAACGCAGAAACATTTAGTAAGACCTGCTGTGACCAAGACACAAAATAAAATCTCTGCCTAAGAACTTTGCTAGGACTGTCACAGTGCCAAAGTGAAAGGAGAGCAGAGGATTGATAAATTGCTCATACCTGAGAAACCACATTCTTTGGGACACATATGATCCAAGTGGTTGATTTAATTTGTCTACAACTTCAAAGCAAGCTTGACTGTAGTGAAATCAGGGAACAGATCATGCCAAAGGACAAAATAAGGCTAAAGTAATTAAATATACAACGTCGTCCTCCTCTATGGCACCAAACACATGTTTTATTTTGAGCCAGGGAGACTACTCATTAGTATTTTCCTGATAATCTTGATTTCTAAGGAAAAAAAAAATTTGCAGAAACAAGAAAAAAAAATCCATGTGATTTTCTTCTGGTTTCTTCTTCTGGATTCTTATGTAGCAAGCACTCACAATAGCAATTAAATGATGCAATGGCTTACAGGTTGCTAGCTTATTCTGTGGCTCTATCTTTACTACTCTGTCTTCCTAGACCTAAGAAACTAGAATTCTACAGATGGTGCAAGCATCCTAAGTCTATACAAATGGCTGATATTTCTAAATAAGTATTTACAGGACAAAATAACTATATTCATTGAATCAACTAAATTTGTCAATTAAACTTGTCTTTAATAACATGTCTGCAGGAGGAGGTAGAAACCCCTAATGTAATGCATTTTCAACGGTCTCATCTCAAAATAATAACGATGACAACAGTGGAGCTAAAATATACATGTTGGGTTTCCCTGGTGGCGCAGTGGTTGAGAGCCTGCCTGCTGATGCAGGGGACTTGGGTTCGTGCCCCGGTGCGGGAAGATCCCACATGCCGCGGAGCGGCTGGGCGCGTGATCCATGGCCGCTGAGCCTGTGTGTCCGGAGCCTGTGCTCCGCAACGGGAGAGGCCACAACAGTGAGAGGCCCGCGTACCGCAAAACAAAACAAAAATATACATGTTGATCTGGGAAAACTCCACTAGCAATTTTCTTCTGGAGGGCACCTTGAATGCACTGTCCTGTCTTTCCATACTTCAAACGCTAATTTCCTTTCATTTTTGCGTCATAAAAATTGTATTTTATTTACAATTTTACTTCTCTGCTTCCTTGTACTATCTTAAATCTGAGTATGGAAGAAAGCATCTCCTGCTCACTTGTTAAACTTTGAAAATTTAATGGTCCAAAAAATCTTAGTGGTTTACAGAGGTTAAAACAAAAGTACTTTGAAGAAGGGGAAGAAAAAGATGCCAAAATAAACTGTCTTCTAAAAAAAAAAAAAATAGGAATGTCTGGTAGGCCCAGTTGTTATTATTTTATTAGACTGGACACGTTGAAATTAAGAAAAAAAAAAAAGCTGATATTTACAGTAATTTTCCTCATTTGTTGGCCTCATTTAAGGACGAACCTAGAGCATATCCCTTTTGCTAACAGAAAATATCTAGCATTTTCTCCCTCAGGTTTGTATCAGTTACAGACTTGTGGTGGAGGGGGAAATAAGTTAACCTTGGAAAAGTAATCTGTAATCCATAAAAAGAGAGTTGAAATCGAAACAGCAGATTATTATTATTTTTATCTTGAATTGCCAACCTGGGCAAAGGGAATGACTTGACAGAATTGGAAAATGAAAAAGGAATGACATAACTGGTTGAGATAATGACAAACTAAAACAATATATATATATATATATATTATATATATAATATATATATAATATATATATACACACACAAATATATACACATATATATGTGTATATATGTGTATGTATATTTACATTTGTAGGGAAGCAAATCAAAATCTCTAAATTCATGTGACTTGTTTTTTAGGAGTCCGTTTGAATATTGCAGAATATCTACATAAAAACAGGAAAACTTGTGATAGAAATAGGTATCAACATATTTGAGAGCCTCAGTCTTCACCTAGGAGCTGCCTCCTAGGTGTGGATTGATGTACCCATTGCCTTCACGCACTATCGAACCTCTCTTCCTTGAAGCATTAAGCTTTATTTACCAAGACCTTATTTCACACAAAAATATTTCCCCCATTTCAAAAATATTAGTACTTTACTCCTGAAATTTTCTTAGCCAAAAGATTACGATCAGAATGAGAAATCAACCTTGGGTTCGCATTAGAATAATTATAGAGTTAGGTGTCCTATCAGGAACTAGCCCAGGGCCTTCAGGCAGGTTTCTTATCACACAGCGATCCAGTTATCCCCATGATACTCTGAAATAACTGTGCCCTAAAGGTCAGAGGAAATGAGAAAGACAGGGAAAAATGGCAATACTAAGTTTTCTAGGGACAGAAAGCCCTAAATTCAGAGCTTAAAAAGTCAAGTTCGCTGTTCACTGACTTTTCCCGTAATACTACGTCCCTGAGGTGATTAACTTGTCTACAAAATTCAGATAGCAATAATGCTTAGAGAATTAGTTGATTAATAACATTTTTTACTCCTCTTTAATATAGAACTACAGAGCAACCTACAGAGATTGTTCTATCATTTGTATTCCATTTTTAGGAAGAACCAAAGTATTAACAAGAACCCAAGAAAGAAAAGCATGCCCATGTTGACCCACTATGCTCCCCTTGTCTCTAGAGATCTCCCTTTTGTCTATATTATCAGAAGCGTGATTTAAGTTTGGCAATTAAATTTATTAAATTAAATTTAGTCCTGACAGCTACATAACACATGTAAATGCTTCTTCTTTATAAAAGATAGCACACAATGTCACTGTCAGACTGCCCTTGTTTTTGTCATCCTTACTGTTACAGCAGTTAATCTTTAACCAACAACTCTTTAGTCTAGGGTTCCTATTAGTTCTCATCACTACTTGAAATAATCTTCTGCCCATCAAGCCATTGCCAATTTCTACTCTTTTCTGAATTTTTTCTTGCATTTATTTATTTATATTTTTTAAAGATTTTTATTTATTTATTTTAATTTTTATTGGAGTATAGTTGATTTACACTATTGAGTTAGTTTCTGCTGTACAATAAAGTGAATCAGTTATATATATGAATATATCCACTCTTTTTTAGATTATTTTCCCATATAGGTCATTCTTTTTTCTCTGTTGTGTTGAGAGTTTTCAACCTGTGTTTATTTTTAATTATTTTTCACTGTTAATTAACTGTACTTGGCTGACCATCTTGTCCTGAGAAAAGATTACATATCAATAGGTCTCTTTGTTTGCTGTTCCCAAAATAATCTTGGGCATTGCCACATGTTCTTGAACTATCATCCTATTTGTCTTCGTGATGTTCTCTGCTCTCGAAGTTCTGTAGCCATTAGCAGTTCTCTGTATTCACCACCTCTCTATGGTTTATATTTGCTCTGCTTAAAAATGAACTCCTTTCTATATAATAATTGTTGTGTCTTAGTTCGGGCTGCTTTAACAAAATACAATAGACTGTGTGGCTTAAACAACAGAAATTAATTTTTCACAGTTCTGATGTCTAGGAGGTCTGAGATCAGAGGGCCAGATTGTGGAGTTCTGGTGAGAGCCCTCTTTGTGGTTTGCAGTTGGCCATCTTCTTACTGTGTCCTCTCATGGCAGAGAGAGTGAACATAAATAAAAAATACACAATGGGAATAATGATTATTGAAATGTTTTTGTCTTTCTCCTACTTTTCATTGCATTTTTTAAAAAATTAAAATCTGGGCTTTCCTGGTGGCGCAGTGGTTGAGAGTCCGCCTCCTGATGCAGGGGACATAGGTTCGTGCCCTGGTCTGGGAACATCCCACATGCTGCGGAGCGGCTGGGCCCGTGAGCCATGGCTGCTGAGCCTGCACGTCCGGAGCCTGTGCTCCGCAACGGGAGAGGCCACAACAGTGAGATGCCTGTGTACCGCAAAAAATAATAATAAAATAAAATAAAATCTGACTTGCAGTGAATTCTGACATATTTTGGGAGATAAGTCCACATGTTTTATTGCATGTAGTGTATGTGATAACCCCACTAAAGGACAGGAAATTCAGGGAGATCTTTTTTTTTTTTTTTTAATTAAGCTATATACTGTGGGAATTCTTTTCACTAAATTAATGAGCAATCTCTATAGACTAATTGACATGAAACATCCTACTTCTAATGATTTGTGAAAATTTCTTTTAAAGCTGCTGAAATTTCCTAGTAATAACAATAGTTACATAGTATTAAATGATCCCTATGTCACAGGTTACTTACATGCACTGCATCTTATATTTAAAACCTCCCTATGAAGTAAGGGTTATTAGCCCCCTTTTATAATTGAATAAATTGAAACTCAATAGAGACTGTGCCTTTTCTAAGGTCACACAACTTTTGCTTGCTGAATCCATAGAAATAGAACCTAGATTCAGACCTAAATTCCATGTTTTTTTTCTGTATTGTCTACAATCTCCTGAAGGAAATTAGAGAAAGGAAATCTCTTATATAAACACATATGATCAAAGTGAATGAAAAACAAAATTTGTTCACCACATTTTTTTTCCATGTAGTGCGTTATTGAGAACTATTTGCATGGTCAAGCTTTGTGATTTCTTTTTTTTTTTCAAATATCTGATTCATTGATATTTGAAATATATATCTTTTGATACTTTATTCAGAGAAGTTTCTCCTGGGGAAAACACACCACAGTTATTCCTTGTTTAGAGTTTCAGAGAGTTCCCCACTCAGAAATCACTATTGAGTACCCCTTCTTATCCATCTCTCATTATCGTGTTCATCTTGACAGTTTCTTAACTACAGACTAGGTCGTTGTACTTAATGATCTAACCATTGCTGGACACATATTTGGCTAAAATGAGAAGTAGACAATTTTAGTGCAATGAAGTGAACAGCTTCATGTATCAGCACCCTCAGCTTATTGTAGTACAGGAAAACTTTCCTTTGTGTTTTACAGGACTTGTTGGTGATCAACAGAGGTAGGACATGATACCTTTATTAGTTCACTAAAATTGTTCTTTTCAGTGACTCAGGAACAACTTTTCTGTCTTTGACAAAAAGCCCAATTGAAAAACATCTGTAAGTTGCGTAAAACTGCATTCCACATGGTTATTTTTGGAATTGCTTGAAAACAATTTTCTTAAACTTTTCATCTCATGTTACAATTCTTTTTGTTGAAATGTAAAGAATGATGTGCACCTTTGAACGAGGAAAACAAAGCGTCCATGACAGAATTTATTTATTTATTTGGCTGCATCGTGTCTTAGTTGCAGCACGCGGGATCTTGGTTGCGCACATGGGATCTTTGTTGAGGCATGCAGGCTCTTCATTGCAGCAAGTGGGCTTCTCTCTAATTGTGGCATGCGGTTTTTTCTCTTCTCTAGTTGTGGCGTTCAGGATCCAGGGCACGTGGGCTCTGTAGTTGTGGTGCGTGGGTTCCAGAGCATGTGGGATCTGTAGTTTGTGGCATGCAGGCTCTCTATTTGTGGTGCGTGGGCTTAGTTGCCCCGTGGCATGTGGGATCTTAGTTTCCTGACCAAGGATCGAACCTACATCCCCTGCATTGTAAGGTGGATTCCCACAGGACAACCAGGGAAGTCTCCATGACAGAATTTAGAAACAAAATCATCATCTCCCTTAAGAGAGGAGACAAAATTCTGGCCAAGTGGAGACATTCATTGGGACCAGAAATGGTAACATCTGATAATGAATAGGGCCAAAAAAGAACATTTCTCATAATTTAATTTTGAATCCACAGCAATACACATCAAGTTTAACTCAGGTTAACTACAAAAAGGAAAAGAAAAGACAAAGCATGTAAGATAATATCTTCAATATGATTACATATGCTTAACATAATATATTTTTTAAAATATTATGTAATACTATTATGCTAATAAGAACTCTTCAATAAATAATGTTATATTAACAGTTAAGATTATTAAACTATATAATATATTAATTAATTATATGATTTGATCCTTCCAACTACCTTATTAGAACAGTACTATTATTATATCAGTTTTATTAAGGAAACTCAGACTTAATGAAGTTTAAATAAATGTCCCAAAGTCCCACAACTAACTAGTAGAAAGGCCAATGTAGGAACTCAAGTCTGTCAGACGTCTGAGGCCATGCTCTTGAGCCAGTATGTCCTTACAGACCTGCCTCCAAATCAGACTCATTGCTTGCATCATTTTATAGTTTTATGTCTTGCTGTTCTCTGGAATAATGCTCTGCACATTGTGGGTTTTCAATAGCATTTGAAGCAGGATGGAGAGTAGTAATAAGTTTTCTCCTTTCCCTA
>NW_006785353.1:568493-579588 GCF_000442215.2 Lipotes vexillifer | reverse complement strand
TTCCCTACAGCAAGAGCCATTGTTCAATATGAGAACCATAAGACGAAAATGTATCATTGAAAAGGCCACACACATGGAAAACACAAACACACATGTCCTTGTGAGCAAACAGTGAATATGGGAGCTTAAGAAATGACTTTCTCTTGTAAAGTTGGAGTTAACAGGACTGGGTAATGTAATTAACCAGGCAAATAGAGCTAGGCCTGTTACTGATTAATTTACAAAACAATTAACCTTCCACTTAAAATTCAAATTAAGATTCTGTCTGCCTTAGGCAGCCAGTGTTTGCAAATTTTGATAGGGTTAGACATTAACTGTTTTACTTAAAACCAACTTCAGACCACACTGGGTAAGAATATTATTGGAACAAGCAGTGCATGGTATTCTTGAGTTTTAGTTATTAAAAGAAAAAGAAAATATTGCAATATATTACAACATGCTGGACTTCCTAATATCTTTTCAATGAGAATATGAGAAAAATTAAAAGCTGTACAATTTCTATCTCAAATAGACAATTTATAATTTTTGCAAAATTTTCAAAATGATGACTCATGAAATATCTTCTGAACATTTCCAACCATCCAACAAATAAACTATGTACAAGACACCATGATAGACACTGAGGATCAAGAAATAAATCATAGTCTCTGCTTTTTATAGTTTTATATTTGCAAAGCAGTGAGGGGGCAGTGGGAAAAAGAAATGCTGGGTCAATTACAATTGTCATAATAAACCAAGTCTTTAAAAATGATATTAGTAACATCTGTACACGATTATACAGCTTTAAAAATGCCAGATTTGTTTGTTCCAGAATGATAAACAAAAGCACATCCTTTGGTCTTTTAGGTATAGGTCCATTTCAGGGAGTTGCAAGAACACTACCAAATGTTGCTTTTGAGGACATTTTGATAGAGTGGCTGTGCGTTTTTCTACTCTTACGGTGTTATTGCAATACTGCAGCCTCTGGTCTCCTCAAGAGCAGGAGCCTTGCCCTGCTGTACATTCCCAAATTTCACCCAGCACTCAGACCACGAAAGACACTAGATAATTTAGTGCTGACTTGAGTCAGGGTCAGGAGTTTGGTGCTGATCTGGTCAATAGATCCCCCCTTGTTCATGGTAAGGCACTCTACCAATGATCCAAACCATTCTTTTGACTTTGAAAAGGCACACCATTAACTGCACAAACAGGTAAGGAGAACAGCCTGTCTTCACTCCATGCAAAAGCAGCTCCAAGGCATTTGGGGCCTTTAAATGAAATCAAACAACCCATGAAAAGCACCTCCAGGAGACTGTAAACATTCAGCAGAGGCAAAGTCAACTGTTCAGGGTAGTTACACAACTTCCTGGTTCATTCACCTTGCTATTTCTTGTTCTTATCTTCCCTTTTCTCTGACCCTTGCTCCTTTAGGATCTTCTTAAGGATTCTGCTCCAGGGACTTGTATGTGACTACTGAACTGGCTTCTGGAAGGCTCTCTCAGGCAGTTTCAGCTAGCCTTCTGGTCTCTCATACTCCTGAACATTCCATCTCTTTCCTTTGTTACTCAACTGGTTGGTCCTTCCCTGTTAGGCTTCCCTCCAAGTTAAGAGCTTGGAACAGGGAACAGTGTCTCTGTATACAAGAACAGGATGGAAAATAGATCCAGTGCATGTGTGAGTGATCCTCTGCGCACCTCATGCTATAGCTGAGGATTCATTCAAAAGACCCATGAAAAGCAGAAGCCATCTCTGTTCTATCTACCCTTGTAGCAAAGTATTGCATAGTGCCTGGCACATAAAAAAAACTCTCCATATTTATTTAATATCACACAGATAGTGCTGAAATCTCTATGCCCAAGTTTTTGATATCTCCTTGGTGACTCTGGGTAACTAGGACACTCTGGCCAAGAAAACTGCCTATTGCTCATGTATGCATTTGTTTACTTTTATTATTGTTTGTTTTTCCCAATAGAATGTAAATGCTATGGGAAAAATGACTTTGTCTTGTCCCCTGATCTTATATTCAACCACTAGATATTACCTGGTTCATAGTAAGAGCCCAGGAAATATTTGCAATAAATGAATAGTATCATTTAAGATAAAAACTCTAAGCACATAGAATTTTGTTAATCTCCTACATGTAAGTTACATCACTTTGTCAGACTTTTTCAGGTCAACACCTAAGCAGAGAAGAATCTAAAATAGTACTCAGCTCTGGCTCTATCAGCCTTTCACTACACAGTTAGCTACACCCTTTAAGAGGTGAAAATAACTTCCCAGTCAGCCCATGTATTTTGCTTCAGCATTCATCAAGTTTGAGTATTTTCAGCAAAAGACTTCCATTTTCTTATTTGTTCTACCTCTTTTCTCAGTACACAGATCCCCATTTTTTGATAGTGCTTACTATTATTAATCGAATATTCTTTCAGTTATCTTGGCAAATATTGGTAAATTGGGAATCTAGGTTACCATTTTTGTTAAATATATAATTTTAATATACTGGAAAATTATCACTTATTATTCTCTAAATATACTAAAATAATAGAAAAAAGATATAGAATGTTAGGAAGTTAAAAAGAAATAGTGTACTTATATATTTTGTAACTTTAGAAAGAGCCTGTATGTATCTTTCATGCATTTTATCAAATGGAAAAAGCAAAATTTATTCCCTTCCCTACTACTTAGGAGTGGTTCTGATGTCTCAGGAACTTTACTTTACTTTGCCCATCTTCAAATTGGAATTCTTATGAGTCAATGATGTTGCAGGAAGGGGTTTCATTTAGGAGTAATAAGCTATTTCAGTAGTAATCTCAATTGCATCAGCCTGCCTTCATCAATTTGCCTTGTTGTGATTTACTCTGAACTCAGAACGGGAAGGGAAAGAACTTCCACTACAAATGAGTGTATGATCAGTCCATAAGTGAGCTATTACTGGGGACTTCTTTGGCTTCCAATGAACAGACTAACTTAGCTATAAAACTTGAAACAGTGATTTTATTTGAAAATAATTAGAAATGTGCATGGATTACTGTTTAAGTGTGTGTGTTTCCCTTATTTTTCAGTCGAAATTTGTCTCAAATTTTACACTGTTTTGAGCAAAGATTTTTAGAATTAGCAAAACAGAAAAAAAAACTTTTAAAGTATGCTTTTGGTACCTGAAATTGTGGACAGTCATTCTCCTGAGGATTGTAACATATGTGTGCTTATATGTGTATGAGTGGGGTTATAAAGGAAAGAATTTCAGATTCTGTAGATTCTATGTTGTTTGAATTCTGTACATGAGAATGTGTCCATGTAGTACAAAACAATAAATAAATAACGTTTTTCATGTAACATTTATCTAAATATAAATATGGTTCTTATGGTTCCCTTGAGATTCAGATTCCATTTAAATAACATGTATTGATCATCTAACACATGCTAGAAACATTACATATAATATTGTAATTGAATTAGTCTATTCTTTAATTTGGAGGTGGTAAACCCCCTTTGGCATTTAAAAAAAAAAATCCCAGGTGGTACAAGTTTAATAAAGGAAGGGGCATTCTCCTTACAAAGCAATTCACAGCTGACTCTCTGGGGTTGTGATGGGAACACCCAGAGTAGAAGAGAATAGACTTACAGTGAATACAGACTTATTCAGTGAATACACTTATTCCTACAATGAAAAGATCAGAAGAATAAGGCAGCAGTCCAACTGGATTTTGACATCCCCAAGCTCTAATCTCACAGACCATTTTCTCACTTTACATCATTTTTTTTTTTTTTTTTTTTTTTTTTGCCGTATGTGGGCCTCTCACTGTTGTGGCCTTTCCCGTTGCGGAGCACAGGCTCCAGAAGCGCAGGCTCAGCGTCCATGGCTCACGGGCCCAGCCACTCTGCGGCATGTGGGATCTTCCCGGACTGGGGCACAAACCCGTGTCCCCTGCATTGGCAGGTGGACTCCCAACCACTGCGCCACCAGGGAATCCCTCACTTTATATCTTGACACACGTAACTCATCTACATATTTGTTATGTTCCGTGGCCACACTCTACCATCCTTCACTCTAGGTTTGAAATCCCAGTTACAATGATTCCTTTGCGTCAGGCACTGGTCACCATGGAAAATGTTAAATCAGTCAACAAAGTTCAATTCAGGAAAACCTCTCAAGTCCATTTTCTATCTAAGGAGAAAATTTCCTGCTATAAACAGTCCCAGTAATTAACAGTTTGACTCCAATGTCATTTTAAGTCCTTCATTTGTTTATCCCCTCATTAATTCATCAAATATTGATTACCCAGTGACTACAAGACCGATGTTGCTCTAAGAACTGAAGATTAACTAGGCACAAGGCACAGTCCCTGCCTCAAGGAACTTATGGGCTAATTAGGAGAGAACACTTGCTGCAAGCATGACTCCTATTTAGAACCACCATTTCCGTTGATTGTAAAATCATAGGATTTATGACATAGTGTCCCAAACACAAATGCCTGCTGGGACCAGGATGGTGACCAAAAAAAATAATTATAAAATGAAGCAGGGCAGGTACCGACAGTGCATTCTCCCCTAATGCAGCAAAAGCTGCTCAAATCCAACTGATGTTGGCCACAAGGGAGTGCACCCTGGTGTTATGAGAACTTTCCATTCTTAACAAGTCAGAAATCTGGGCTTTTAAATGAAATTCTCCAATTTTTATCATTGCCAACAGTGTGATTGCTGAACAAAACATGTGGAACAACTTTGGTACAAGGTTTGTCAGTTTCTAACCACGTTTCAAGACACCGTGACCTCCAGGTATCAATTGCCATCAAGAAAGCTGACCTCACCCATGTTTCAGTTTCTTTGTCAACACCAGGAGTGCAGAACCTGCTGGCTGCCTCCGTGGAATGTTTTAAGAATTACTGGCCCTGTGAAGGACTTAGATCTCCTTAGATAAAAGTACTATACAAATAAACATTGTGATCACCAGTATTATGTTTCACCCTGAAGAGTTGCACTAGTTGTCCCAAACTATGGTAATTCAGTTCTGCATGTTGCACAAACATAGTAGAGGAGAAAGTACTTAGAGCTATTTAGTATCCACCTCTAGATTTTCCCTTGAAAAACACACATTTTTTTTTTCCTTTTTGTAAACTACCAAGAGCATTTGAAAGGCTCCTGAGGAAAATATAAATCTGCTTTCAAAATCAGTCTTTGGGGTTTCCCTGGTGGTGCAGTGGTTAAGAATCCACCTGCCAATGCAGTGGACACGGGTTCAAGCCCTAGTCTGGGAAGATCCCATATGCCGTGGAGCAACTAAGCCTGTGCGCCACAACTACTGAGCTCTGTGCCACAACTACTGAAGCCCACGTGCCACAACTACTGAAGCCCACACGCCTAGAGCCCGTGCTCTGCAACAAGAGAAGCCACCACAGTGAGAAGCCTGTGCACATCAATGAAGAGTAGCCCCTGGTCGCCTCAACTAGAAAAAGCCTGCGCACAGCAACGAAGACCTCACGCAGCCAAAAATAAATAAATAAATAAATAAAATTAATTAATTAAAAAAATCAGTCTTCATCTTAAATGGTAAGCTCAATAATTTACGAGCTGCTCATATTATTTGTTCCCATGTTAAAGAAACTGTGAGGACTGGAAGTGCTATTAAAATATCAGAAAAGAAGAGTGGCTTGTATGTGCCCAAATTCTCTTATGGAACACGAGGTACCAAGCTTTTCCATTCCCAAAAGGGCACTGGTTAGCCTGGTGGAGAGATGAGTGGAGGAAAACCCTTCTGCTGATCTTTCCTTTGCTTAACAGTCCCTGAAACAAGGAGGAAAATATAGCAAAGGATGCTTCTGTAGATTCATTATTTCCCTAAGAGAAATTCTGTTTTGATAGCATTGTCGGTCAGACAAAACCAATATTTACCTGTGCCGATGTATTGCATGTTTGCCTTGTTTCTCTGGTTTTACTGGTGCTTAGGAAACAGAGGCCAATGTCAAGTGTTGGTTAGCCTGGTATCTTGAGATATGCTCATTCCTCAGGTTCATCTTCATTGTGCGCCTTTGAATATTACACAGCCCATGACAGAGACATATTCCAAAGAGATCCAGATTGCCCAGTGTTGAATAAGAAAAAATTAGCATATGTTGGATAAATAATACAATTTAATCAGGTTCATCATTCAGTGATTTTTTGAAAGTGTTCTCTCAATTATTATGTATGAGGGCAATAAATTAATCTAGATCTCCTTTCCCCCAAAAATGTTGATAGACAGGTTTGGGTAAAATCTGGCTAACAGCACATCTGGCTCCAAGGGGTTGCTGAGGCCTCTGCCTTGATAAAACAATTTTTTCCATCACCCAAGTTGTACTATAAGTGTAAATAGAAGATGTTAGCTCTTGGACTAGACAAACACAGGCTTAATTGAAGCATTTCAATTAAGATCACTGTATAGGGGACACCCCTGGTGGCACAGTGTATAAGACTCCACACTCCCAATGCAGGGGGCCCAGGTTCGATCCCTGGTCAGGGAACTAGATCCCACATGCATGTCACAACTAAGAGTTCACATGTCACAAATAAGAAGCCAGAGAGCCACAACTAAAGAGCCCACAAGCTGCAACTAAGGAGCCCTCCTACTGCAGCTAAGGAGCCTGCCTGCTGCAACTAAGACCTGACGCAACCAAAAAAAAAAAAATCACTGTGTAACATTGCTTCCAAATAATATACCAAATTGAGAAATAAAGGCTCTTCCCCAAGCTAAAGAAATAATAAACCTTGGGAAGATATTGGTCCTATAAGAGTATATATGGCTACTTTTACCTTATTATAAAATTATATTAAATGTTAATAACCCATAAAAAAACCTCAGCTAGACACGAAAGAAAGAAAGAAAGAAAAGAAACAGAAACAGAAAATCAAGCTCTTCTAGTGTCATGTGCTTAAGAGATAAAATACCCAGTCTTGGAAGTGATTTAAGAACTATTTTTAAACATTGATATCAAGGTATGAAAATTAAGATAATTCAAAATTCACAGGGAAAATTTGAAGCAGAGCAAATAGAAAGAAATATCTTCTGTTTTTTCCTATAATAATACTGCATGATATGATAAGATTGCTATATACAATAATGGGCTTAGGATCTGATGTATTCAAAATAGCGTTATTCTCACAGGACTGATTTATTTCACAGTACCCATACAGTCATGATGACCATTAAAGAACAATATGGACTCACAGATAAAATAGTACATTGGGATTCAACAGGCTGAGTTTCATATACTCATTCCTGACTTTCTTAGCAGTGTTGGAAAAGTAATGAAGAATTACATTTTCATTCCCAAAATACAGACCTATTAGGTTATAAGTTCATTAAAATACGAGGTATTCTTTAAAAAATACTATCATTATTCTTAAAAAAAAGACAAGAAGATTATTAAAGTACATGACAATTAATATTCAAATTTATGTTTCCTCTGTAAAATTGCACCTTGGATAACACCTTGATTTGTATCCATTACTGTGGGTGTAGAATTTATTAGTCTCAGCTCTAGGGAAAAAGGCTGCTGCCTTCTGAAAAACAGTGGTGTCTTCCTGGAGCCCAAGGGCATTTCCTTAAGAAAGTCTACTGCTATTGTGGCCATTCATGTTTCTAAATGATATGAAATGAAAACCGAGGTGCCATAGTCTTCTCTCTAGTACTTAAATAAACAAAGAAAGGGCCATACATATATGAGGCTGAGTAGCAAATGTGTTTTGTGTAAGGAGGGTCAAGTCAACTGTAGAGTGGGGGTGAAGGGTATGGGGGGATCAGTAAAATATAGCACTTATCACTGTTGAAACCTATGATTAGCCAGGTGTTTTAAAAGGAATGTAGTATTAATCCTGTGCCATACTCCAAGATAGATATTATTCTCTTCACTGTCCAGGTTAAAGAACTGGGGCTCACAGAGATTAAGAGCAATACATGGCAGAGTTGGAACACCATCTTGAGTCTTTCTTCCTCCAAAGTCCATACTCTGTCTACTTCACCATGTTTGGTCTTCAACCCTCGTTCATTATAAAAAAGCAACCTATATGGAATTTTTTTTTAAGGAATATAATGCATTCAACTAACTCACTATCTAAGAATTAAGAATAAAATAATAAAATTACTTTCAATAAGTATTTAAAAATCTCTAAAATATATTTGTCTTAGAGTTTTTAGAGCTTTAGATTATAGTCAGATTTGGAAGAAAGAAAGTTAAAAAAAATCTGTTGGTAAAGTAAAATACTAAAAAGATGTAAACATTGAAAGAAATGGGCAGAAAATGAGAGACTCTGACAATAGAGATCACAAAAATATAGACAAAAGAGAGGAAGTGAGACAGAGGTAGAGGGAAAAGAACAGGGAGGCATACATAGACCTGATGAAGGCAGGAATGGAGTTGCCCCAACAGCTTCCAGCCATGCTCTGAATGTCTCCCTGTACTGAAGAGGTTGGAGAATGAAAAGTTATTTTTTACATATTCCTTTGCAGGTAATTCTGGATGCTATTTAGGCTCCAAAAATTAGATAAACTTCTGTGAAACTCAATTGGGCTTTGAGTTAAACACGAGAAGAGAGTGGATGGTTGCAGCATATCCACCTTGTTGGCATTGATAGTGACAGAGGAGATATATTTCTGTGGTGGTGACTAGTTAACATGGAAAGAAGCTTCCAGATGCTTTAAGTTTTACATCATGGCAAGAGCGGCTCCTCCCTTGGTGGCTCAGATTTGCTTTGTGGTTCTGGGGATCATTCCTAAAGTTCTAGGCTAAAGTCTGTTTGTTCACTCTTCCAGCCAAATCTATGAGCTGTCTATCTCTTTGGAAATACTCCTCTCTAGATTCTAACTAGAGGGGACTTATGAGTGCCAATCATGAATCCTGAGTGTTGTTGAACAGGGCTGTAAGCTTGTTTTCCACTCAGTTTTGAAATGTTGACAGATTAATCTCTGTTCACAGGGCTCTTTAACCTTTAAAATTTCAGTTGGTCCACTTTAAACATGATGATGCTTTGGGCTTCCCTAGTGGTGCAGTGGTTAAGAATCCACCTGCCAATGCAGGGGACATGGGTTCGATCCCTGGTCTGGGAAGATCCCACATGCCACGGAGCAACTAAGACTATGTGCCACAGCTACTGAGCCTGCGCTCTAGAGCCCGCGAGCCACAACTACTGAGCCCGCATGTCACAACTACTGAAGCCCGCGTGCCTAGAGGCCGTGCTCCGCAACAAGAGAAGCCACTGCAATGAGAAGCCCGCGCACCGCAGCAAAGAGTAGCCCCTGCTTGCCTCAACTAGAGAAAGCCCGCACGCAGCAACAAAGACCCAACCCAGCCCAAAGTAAATAAATAAAAATAAATAAATTTATTTAAAAAATAACATGATAATGCTCATACCGTTAGTGGAAAAATTCATTAGGATCCATCAGTGAGATTCACACGTTAGTCACATAAAATCAAGTCAGTGTGCCAAAGATTCCTGATTCCTGGTGGACATTTAAACATCTTTAATAGCTTTAATTTTGTTTTTAAAGATCAATTACAAAATCAACTGGTGGTTTTACTGGGAATAGAATATCAGAAAGGGGCACGATTGAGGATAGAATGCCAATTTAAATAGAGAGTCAGTTAAGATATGTGGGAAAAAGCTACGTGCAATCAGAGGCAGAAACAATGAGTTTCTGCCAGTGACGGAGGAAAGAAGAATGACTTTCACCAATATGTCAAGAAGTAGAACTACTCAAGAGGAAATAGGAATAGGTCCATAATAAACGACTGGATAAAATGAATACAGCATGTGAGACATATATATATATATATATATATATATATACACACAAAGTAATAACTACAAGTCCATTAAAAGAAAAATAAACAAAGAAAGCTAAGAAATGCCCTGAGATTGACTGACTGAGCAGAGCTGTTCTTTCTAAGTGAGATAGAAAAGGAGGATTTTGAGCAAATGTTCATACAGGCACTCAAATGCCTCAAGGTAATGTCAGCATGTTCTTCCCTCAGGCATTGTCCTTAAAAATAAAAAATTACGTGTCCCAAGTCACAGGTTTCTTAGAGGAAGTGACATTTACAGGAGCTCAGTTACTTCATGAAAGGGAATCCAAGTAGATCTCAAATGGAAAAAATCAAAATCATGCTGAAGCCACTACATTTCTTTGCATCTATAACGTGATAATGGCTTCTGATATGGAAGAGGATTTACCTCTGGGAACATTAAACAGTAACAGAATGAGCAAAAGCAAAATTCCACCCTTGGACTGTTACAGAGATTTCCTGTAAAAGTCAGTAGGCCTGGAAAGGGGGTTAATAGGTCATAGAATTTGGTTTTATGGCTTTTATGGTATGTGAATACATTTAGTTGGAGAGAAAGACTGCTGGTGCGGGGTGGGGGGGGGAGGGTGAGGAATGAGGAAGGGAACATGCTGTTTGCAAAAGGGCACACCCCTCAGCTTAGGACTTCTCATGACTATGTGGCTTTTCCCAAAGCTACTTTCTTGGGCACAATCTTAATTAATGTTACCCTTGTGTAAACCAAACAATATTATGCGCGGTATGATTTAACACAAAAATTTAACTCACTTTTCCCAAGAAGATTGTTAATCATGTGATGTTTAAGTTGTCATCTCTCTGTGCAAAAGGTTGCTATTCTCATTTCCAAGCAGGAAGGATATTTTCCTAGCAAAGGGACTTCAACCATCTTAGCGCCTTTCTCCCTAATGGGAAACAGATGCATATTGATTCCTGAAGAGAAGATTGAGCGGTAGGTCCAGTTAGGAATGCCATGTAGCAATCCATGGACAATGGGAAAGTTTTCCAGAGATATCAGAAGGGAGAATCGTTTTCCATCTTTATCCCCTAATTAATAAAGACTTGAGAAAACATATAAGCCAAGACCAAAATTTAGGAATAAGTGTCCCAAGGAATAGTGACAGAAACCCCTAAGTGATTAAGTGAAGCAAGAACAATGTAAAATTCAGCATAGGGAAGGTTTGTTTAATTACATTAACTATGGATTTTTGCTAGATGCTTAGAAAGAAGGAACTGCAGAAGAATTTCATGTTGTTCTAGGTATCCTTTATGGAGCTGTATTCTATATAAATACGTAAACTATATAC
>NW_006785353.1:540255-568483 GCF_000442215.2 Lipotes vexillifer | reverse complement strand
GTTTTTATTGCAGCAGGAATACAGTAAACCACCATCTGACTGGGGTAGGCAATAGAGTTCAGGCTCTATGTCATCGTGGTCTTGAACTTTGCCCATGTCTTTGCTGCAAGTCCAATCTTTGTTTGTTGAGTTATCTCTACTTGCTTTCTAGAAAATAAATGTGTTTCCCTCTAAAATACTCTAAATGTAGGCTGGGAGTGTACAATTTCGTAGTTCCATCATTGTAATCTAAACTATATTTCTATTATATCTTGTTAATTCTGATGGGTCAAGTTTCTCCCTGGAATCCCCAGTCGTTTTTGATTATGAGAATAACATTTAATTATCTTTTAGAAGTAGAGTATTTTTTAACTTAGGCTTTGCGAAAATGTTATTTGTTACTCAAAAACAAATGCCATTTTACTATTACACTATTACTACGGTTTATTGTCAACAGCTAGTGTTTATTAAGAATTTATTTTGTGCTGATCACTATAGGCCATTGTGTACATTATCATCGCTGATCAACAGACCTCCAGTTGGTATTTTTTATTATTATCCCCATTTACACATGAGGAAACTGAAACCTAGTGAATTTAAGCAACTTGCTTATGGCTACACAGCTTGTAAAAGTTGCACATGGATTTGAACCCAGCAAATCACCCTTTATGGCCTACTTAGTTCTTCCAGAGGAAGTGATAACTTACAAGTAATTCAGAGACATTCTTGTTTAATAAATGACTGATATCCTTAACCACACTTTCACATTTTAATAGATATATAGATGTCATTTCACACAGATATATTTTAGGCTTAAAGAGGAACGTAAATATCCCGTTTCATCCTCATAACATCTATTAGGGTAGATATGGTAGGTTTTATCATCTAAAATTAATGAAGGGGGAAATGAAACTGAAAGATATTGTATAATTTGCTTCAAATCACACAGCCAATAATTGACAAAGCTTTCATCTTCTAACCTTAGATTTATTTTTTCCAACATACATGGTTCACCCAAAGTGTAGTCTGCCTGTCAAATTATGTTCACCTACCTTAATCCCAAAGTGCTAACCTCAAGAGAGATTTTTAAATCATGAAACTTTTTAGAATAATTAGCTAGTATGTATAAACTAGTGAGCACTAACCACCTGCAGGAAGGAGTTTGAGACATTTGTCTTAAAAAAGGAAATGATCAAGTCATTTGTTATCAATTTGGCCCCTATGATGACAGGGGCATTTAAAAAACAGAATGTTTCAAATGTTTATTCAAGTCACCAAGAAGATTGATCTGTCTACATTCCATTGCATTTGTCAAGAGAGATTATGACCTAACTTTTGCAAATCAGTGTCATTGATAAAATGGAGGAAGAAATCAATATGAAAACTATTCTTCCTGTTTATGCCGTCAAACATCAAAAGTTCATGGTTTTACCTTTCCAAATGAGCTTGCAAATGTGGCTAGCAGTCCAAGGTGGTATGCTGGGTGTGAACATGGGGAGGAGACAGGATATTTGTGTGCTGGGAAATGACGGGAAGTATCTTCCAGAATTGTCAGCTTTCTTGGAGACTTGGGAAAAATCAAATTAAGTGACTTAACTAATGATTTCAAATACCAGTTAATATATTGCAACAAATAGATGACATGATAGAAAATGAAAAATATTCCATTAATTAAAACATATTAACACATGAGATTTTTAAGAGATTTCATGACAGCAACTGAGGGCTTACATATGAATTCATCTTCAGTCTTTCAAAGGCATGACTTTGTGTTTTTATATTATCACTAGAGAAGCTGAGAAGCACTGATTTAGTGGGAAAAGGAGGACAATTTAATGTAGAATATTGAGCTTTGTGCATGTGTGTGTGTGTGTGTGTGTGTGTGTGTGTGTGTGTGCTTTCCTAAAGAAGTTGGTGGGGCAGGGCATGGAAATTGCAGGGAGACTAATAATGTTCTCAGGTAGAAACATTTTGATGTTGCAGTGCCCTCTGAGACCCATTTTTGTAGGACTTCCAATAACTTCAAACTGTTTTGCCTTTTTAGCTAATATTATAAGAATATGAAGACACTGCATTTAAACCTGGAAGGAAAAAAAAAAAAAGAATGCTCACCAATGATTTATTTATGAAGTTCAGATTTTCAGAACCCAACTAGTCAGAGCAGGTGGCAAATAGAGGCTTCACTCATTTCACACTGCTCAACATCCAAAGCTCAGTGGAGTCATGGCTTTTGAAAAGCGGCACAATTATTTTGTGGACTCAAAGCCTCAACTCCAGAAAAGATTGACAGTCTCTAATGCATACACAGCTAAAAGCATGTCTGAATTACAAAGAATCTGTGCCACTCTATTTCTAAAGAAACCAAGCAGAGAGCCAGTTTTGACCAACTAGATGACAAGTACCATAGAATATTGGGGATATATAAATAAAGTACAAAATTCTCCTGAAACTTAAGACAGTGTTTTCTCCCCAGGTAGCTGCATAAGAGTGTGAACTAAGAATGCCACCTGCCATGTCAGTAAACAAAGGAGGTTGCAGCCATCAAGCCACCACATTACAGCCACCTCTCAAGGTGAGCCCTGAGGCAACTCATGATGGAAACAAAGAATGTCTGCCATCTAGCAGTCAACTACTGCAGCCACCCCAGGGTGCACCCTGAGGAGACTCAGGATGAGAAAGCACAGGATACTGGCCACAGATAGCTGAGGTGCATATCAAAGGAATTATTTCAATGAGCCCAGACATACATCTTCCCATACATAGAAAAGTGCTAATTTCATTAACTTGAGACTACAGGTTTTCTTTTACTAACAGTAACTTTTGGACATTTTGACTACCTGCTTTTGTGGCAAAAACTCCTATATATCCTAGCTTTCCCTTCTTCTTCGGAGCAGTCTCTCAGAAGTATCTGAGATGCTGTGTCCCAGGCTGAAGTCCTCAGATTTGTCCATTGAATAAAAAATAACTGTCAACTTTTAGGGTGTGCATTTTGACAAGAGCACAGTAACTTTTATGAAACTGCTGGTCTGGAAAATGAGGATCTCTGCCAGTGATGTACCCCTCAGCTGAAGTGATCTAGACCCTGGCTGAATGCACCTCAAGGTGCTCCATAATGACTCCAGTAAATATGAGTAGAATCTCTGACATGATCAGTAAATAAAAGTGAGTAAAGGGGGTTTCCAAGTTTTTATATAAATGAAGATGACTGTAGATTTGTTTTGAGGCTGACAATACTTTTAATTTTTAAAATCTCTAACTGACCAAATAAAAAGGTAGTTACATGATCTATACAAACAAGATTTTCTGATCATGTGACTCACAGCTGACCTTAACATAGCTACTTTTTCATTTGTGCCCTGACTCTGTCTCTGCCAAGAATATAAGAACTAAATTATGAAGCCCCTATTGCATGGCAAACACTTTCCAAAAAACACTTTTGTTCAACTAATTACCACATCTATACTGAGAGGTAAATAGTATAATTATCACTTGAAAGGTGAGAAAACTGAGACTAAGGTTAAATAGCCTAAGTTAAAACTGTAGGAAAGAGGTGATTTCAACAGTCTTTTGACTCCTAATTCAGTCGTCTTTTTCTGTGTCTCTTCAATGAAATGGAACTCAAATCTATGGTACTTAAAATACGAGTTCAGGAACAAATCTCTCTCATTCACAGTCCAGCATCACTTTGTTCAATTAAAACTGCGGCTAATAGTTGTATTTAGCATATCATTTTGTACAACACCTACTATATGAGTGCTTAATAAATGCACCTGGTTATAAAAATTTATCATATGAAAGTATAAAATACATAGTTTATGCATTACTTTATGTAAATTGTAAGGGTTGAAATATCCTCACATACAAATACCTAGCAGCTAACTGTTGGTGCTTACGTATTCTCTCGAACGAGGGAAAATGAGATGTTGTTATGAAGAAATTTTCACAGATGACTGCATACTATTTGAGAGAACTAATACTTATTTTCTGTGCTCCCAATTAAGCATAATTTATCAAAGCTCCCTTAACTGCAAAGATAAATACTGAAACTAACTACCTTAATTATAACTAGCTGATTCTAAAAATATCTTAAGTTACGTGCATATGCATATGTCTTTACTTAATGCATATAAAATTTGTGCCAAGGAGTGTACGCTTATTATCTATCTTGTTGCAGCTAATGAAACAATAATAACAATAATAATAATAAATGTATATAGTCAGAAGGGAGATGTCAGTTCTGAAAGAACATTTTCCAAGATCACATACTAAACGTGTTCAGAAAATAGCTTCAGAGAAAATATAATGGTGGTTAAATATTCATAATCTCTTCCTGTCTACTCTAATTCCTTTCTTTTTTTTCTGTAACTAAGTAGTGATGTTTACCCTGCTTAATTATTACAAAGCTTTTTCTAAATGGAAGCACTTACTTTTAAGCCACGTTAAGAAGAGGTATTTTCATACTTACAATGTATTATGTAACAAATCATTAAATGTATTTTATTCCTCACCCTATTTTTTGTTCAGAATAGTAATTCATTTTTCTTTAAACCATAACATATAAAGATGACTTTGAAGGAAAGAAAACTTAAAGGAAAATTTAGAATTAAAGATTGTTATAAAAATTAATATATGTATTTTGTTTAAGTAGAATCATCAAATTTGTTGTAGAATACTGTAATGTCAATAGGAGGCACTCTCAGTGTTTAAATGCTTGATAGGTATCCTACTAAGAATTTATTCATTTGCTTTATTCTCTTAACTGCTACCTGCAGAGAAGACAAATTCATATTTTCCTTTAAGTGATTCTAGAGTCACTGATTGGCAAAAATGTGCAAATTCACAGTTTTTTACACATTCATTTATAACATCTCTTTACCCTACTAGATCCTTCCAAATATGGAAAAAGTATATACATATTACCTTTATGTAAATAATTTTAAACTAAAACAAGCAGACTTCAATAGTGAATGTCTTAATTATGATTTTCAGTTTGCTACACTTGTCCTCAACAAGTAGACTATTGCATTCGATAGAAGTATAGCGAACATTTATTGTCCTTTGTACTTTTAGGTAAAATTAAAAGTATATAAGTAAATAAACAACATTTACTTACTTATTGAACTCATCCTTGCTCAAAAATATGCTGTTTGCTGACCTATTTAAAATACCATACTTCTTTGGGTAACCCCAAATATTTGCTTTTATGTAAACCTATAAATTTGGGATGGAAAATATGTCTCATCGTGGTGGCACTTTTTCTTCCTATACTCATAGTTTATTGCCAAATGATTTTACTTACTGACCCCAGATTTGGCCTTAGAATTCTTTTCAAAATAATTCTCTGAGCAGCAGTTGCTATTGTGTTCTAAAATCTAATTGCCATCACTGATCTAAACTGCACAAAGCTAAGATGGCTGAGACCTGCCTTTCACAGATAGCAATGCCAACCACAGGATAAGTTACAGGAAGTACCTGAGTCATGCTCTTTGACGAGGAGCCCTTGCAGACTGTGGAGCAAGACTCAGCGGATACCAAATGAGGAATTAATTGGGGTATGCCCAGGAGTTCCAGAGGTTAGCCCTGAAATGCAAATTGAATCATACTTAATGAAGAAATAAAGCGATTTATTTGTTAATCTTAACACTGCCCTCAGCATCCTCAACATCGCCATCCCTACAAGTCATTGGTACCAGTATTTCTGGTCATAATTGTTGTTTATGTAAAAAAGCCTATTCTCTTTTTAGCATACTGATCATTTTGCATTCATGAATTATCAAAAATATTACAAAGGAATAGCTATCAGTTACCTCTACTTATTTGGATGGTGTTTATTTTTAACCTATGTCTAGTCTGATCTATTTCCTCATATTTGTATTTTAGAAGATATTGTGCTTAGTGTACAGAGAATCACAACTCTCACCTCCCAGGGTTAATGGATCCATCTATCTGTTCACAGAAAGTTCTCTCTTCAAACGCAGGGTGGGGACTGGCCCACGCAGACTAAACCAATCTTAAGGAACAGTGTGTTTATAAGTTTAGGTCACCTGGTCCTGTTTCCTTTGCCATAATTAAGCATACTAAAACCAAATAAAGAAGAAGGCAAGAGCATTGATCCATTTTTAATTAATAGTTGCTAAAAATTAAGTTAGTCAAGTTATGCTTCTATCAGCTTGTTTCCAGAGCCCATTACGATAAATCACATCTTTAAAATCATAAATTACACTCTGAACTTGTATAAGAAGTAAAGTAGGATAGTTGGATTCTAAACATGATTCTAACTTATAATCTATGACTATTTTACTTGGCTTCTCATAATATCCACTTTAAAAATTAAAATAAAAATTCAGTTTGCCCCTTGATAAAACATTTCATTTTGAAGGATTAGGGGTATATGGACATCATTTCATGAGCGAGGGCACTTTGTTTTTCTACTTAATACTGAAGTCTCCCACAGGAATCTCTCTTTTTTTCCTTTTTAAAGCCAGGTACTTAATTATGTCCTCTTAATTATTTATCCTTATCAATTCATATCAAAACAACATAGCTTCAAGGATTTTTCCTTGATTTGAGAGCATGATTAAATAGAGTCAATTCATACGCCACCAGCCTGTTGAGTGGCCTTTCACATCCTGACACCTAATTAATGTCAAACAACTGTTTCTGATCTGGAATGTGATTTCGGTGCATTGAATCAACCAACTTTGCTCAAGGGAAACAAATGAACAAGGTTACTGAGAAACGAATCAGCCTTCTGGTCCTTTGCATGGGTGTGTTTTCCTGAGCACATTCATTTTGCCAGGTCAGAGGCCAAGTTTAATAACTGGGTGTTGTGGAAAGAGCATATATCTTCAAAATAAGCCTGAGCTCTTGCCTTATTTCTCATTTAATAAAAATTTACTATGTTCCAAGCTCTGTCTGGATTGAGCACTGATGGCACAAGGTGACCTGGAGGAAACACATGAGCATCCACTTAGTGTTTCAAATGAGATTATTTTATTTCCTTTATTCTCTCAGTAAACCTATGATGTAATGGGATGCCCTGGTTTACACTGGATCCCAGTTATATTGACATTTTAATGTCTAGCAGTGGGAAAATTGCCTTTTTAAATTTACTAGGATGGGAGTCGTGTTTTAAATATTAAAATTGTTTTCCTGACAGTGGAGTCCTTTTTCTTTTTTTTTTCTGGTACGCGGACCTCTTAATGTTGTGGTCTCTCCCATTGGGGAGCGCAGGCTCCAGACACGAAAGCTCAGTGGCCACGACTCAGGGGCCCAGCCGCCCCGTGGCATGTGGGATCGTCCTGGACCGGGGCACGAACCTGTGTCTTCTGCATCGGCAGGTGGACTCTCAACCTCTGCGCCACCAGGGAAGCCCAAAAATAGATTCTTGAATTTACCTTTGAGAGTAGACGCTTCCTTTGTTTTGGAGGGGGGAGGAGGCAATAAAACTTTAATGGGAATTTAAGTTTAAGTAAAAACTCTATTATGAAGTTGAGATTCCAGAAACAGAGGAGTGAAACTGCTCAGCATAATGATGTAAAAAGTTATCTTTTTAACACATGAGGTTGTATTTTCCAACATTGTGTTCCTTCTGTGGAAAACCGTTTTGTTTATGTCGACAGTGTTGAAGATCTAACTTGGAATAGAAGATGAATGCTCAGGGTGAACCTCTGTGGGAAGGAGAGCTGGAAGATTCCTGGAGGGCAGAGCATGTGGATTCTGAGACCTGCTTTTTTGTTTATTGCTTTGCGATTCCTATGTGATATCCAAACACACACACACTGTTCTTAGTTGTTTAGAGGGGATATGAAATACTACATATGTCTGTACTTAGAGGTGTGTGTGTATGTGTGAGTACTATGGGCCTGCTTCTTTTTGAAGGAAGTTGACTAGAGATTATAGAGGTATCCTTAAGAAAAGCTGAACTCCATTCTGAAGCTACCCAAGGAGGGAGAGATATTTGATATGCACTAGAATTTCTAGAGTCCAGTAGGGCTCCCAGATCATGAAAATTTAGGCTTGAAAGGGGTATATGACTGCCTAAAGCTTTATGAAACCTTATAAATATAGAAATTAAGTTTTAGAGGCAAGAACATAGCTAGTAAGTGACACAGAAATAATGTTCTTATTTCAAATCTCAATTGTTAATTCTGATTTGGGTTATGATGGGCTAGCTTGAAGCAGAACAATCTTCCCTTTAAAAACAACTTGATCAGCTGGGTTAACAACAACAAAAAAATCGGTTTAAAGATATCTGAGAGCTACCATGAGGCAGCCAGGACTTGATTGGCCAATATCCCAGAGAGAAGACATCTTCATTAGAGTGAGCCAAATATTCTACATCGTGCTTCCCTCAAGATATTTGTCAGTTCATAAGAGGGGTGGAAAGGCTGAGAAGTACAAGATGAAGCTAGTACAATAAGGTGAAAATACCGAGTAGAGCTTTTGATAGTCTTTGGGATTGGAGAATCTAAATGGTATTCACTGGACAATTACATTGCAAAAATGTAGTAGGCCATTCTTTCATATGAATTTAGGTGTAAAAATGTTAAACCAAATATTAACAAATTAAATTTTGCAATGTTTTAAAAAGATAACATATCGTAGAAAAAATGTGTTTATTCTAGAAAGAAAAATACTGTTTAACATTAAAAAATAATCCCCTAAATTATCTATATGCAGAAAAAAAAGAGGCAGTCTAGGATATTCTCAATAGATATGGTAAAAGCATGCTACTAGACTCAGTCTTCATTTATAAACAAACATTGTAAACTGAAATAAAAAGGTATTTTCTTAATTTGATAGAGTATATCTACAAAAAATAGCTACAACAAACCTTTTGTTCAGTAATGACATATAGAAATCCTTCTCCCTCAAGACCGAGAATGGATCAAAGAAGTTAGAGTCAGCTCTGCTATTTAATTTTGTACTTGAGGTCCTACCCACAACAATAATTCAAGGAGAAAAAAAGAAGTATGAGAATTGAGCAGAAATAAATAACACAAACTTTATTCAAAGTAATATGACTATATGCATAGGTAATCCAAAAATCCTATAGATAAACTATTGCAATTAATATACATGAACTCAGCAAGGTCACTGAATACAATGAATACAAAATCAATGTATTTCTTTATACCAGAAATAAAGTTTTAAGAAATTAAATACAGAAATAGAGTTTATAGTTGCATTTAAACAAATATCTGGCTATAAATTAAAGAAGATTTGAATAAATGGAGGTGTTCACCACATGTGTTGATTGGAAGATGCAATACTTTTAAAAAGCCAATTCTTCCTAAATGATTTATAGGTACAGTACCATCTCAATCAAAATCTCATCAATAATTTTAAAGAAATTACCAAGCTGATTCTAAAATTTGTAATGCAAATGGCAAAGGCAAAAACAAAATAAGACAGCATGAAGAAGAACCAAGCCACATAACTTACAAAATAAGATACCAATACCTTTTAAAGAGTTATAGTACTTAGAGTAGTGTGGGCATTGTTGCAAAGGTAGATAAACTGACCAGTGGAAAAGTAGAGAATCCAGAAATAGACTTGCATGTGTGGACATTTGATTTATGACAAATATTTTACTGTAGAGTAGTGGAGAAAGAATAACCTTTCAGTAAATTGTTAATACAATTGGATATTCATAAGGAAAAAAATTGGAACTTGACTGCCAACAGCACACAATGCACGAAAGTAAAGCACAGATATGCTCTAGGCTTAGGTGCAGAAGTTAAAACATTAAAACTTCTAGAATACAATAGACAGAATACATTCATGACTTTAGAGGCAAGCAACAATTCTTAAGTAGATCTGAGTAAGCACTAACATCAAGAAAGAAAATGAAAAAATGGCCCATATTATAAATAAGAACTCAAAAAATACTAGTAAATTAGTGAAAATACAAACCTCAGAGCATAGGAGAAGGTATTTGCAATATATTCAAAAGCATATGTGAAATATATATATATGATATAGTGGGAGATAATTTGAAGAATCAGAAATTTTTTTTTCTTTAATTTTTATTGTAGTATAGTTGATTTACAATGTTGTGTTAGTTTCAGGTGTACAGTAAAGTGAATCAGTTATACATATACATATATTCACTCTGTTTTAGATTCTTTTCCCATATAGGCCATTACAGAATATTGAGTAGAGTTTCCTGTGCTATACCGTAGGTCCTTATTAGTTATCTATTGTTTTTTAAAATTTTTATTGGGGTATAGTTTTTTAAATGTTGTGTTAGTTTCTACTGTACAGTGAAGTGGAGTTCCCTGTGCTATACAGCAGGTTCTCATTAGTTATCTATTTTATGCATATTAGTGTGTATATGTCAGTCCCAATTTCCCATTTCATCCCACCCTCCCCTTTCCCCCCTTGGTGTCCATATGTTTGTTCTCTACATCTGTGTCTCTATTTCTGCCTTGCAAACTGGTTAATCTGTACCACATTTCTAGATTCCATATATATGGGTTAATATATAATATTTGTTTTTCTCTTTCTGACTTACTTCCCTCAGTATGACAGTCTCTAGGTCCATCCACATCTCCACAAATGACCCAATTTCATTCCTTTTTATGGCTGAGTAATATTCCATTGTATATATGTATCACATATTTATCCATTCATCTGTCAATGGACATTTAGGTTGCTTCCATGACCTGGCTATTGTAAATAGTGCTGCAATGAACATTAGGGTGCATGTGTCTTTTTGAATTATGGTTTTCTCAGGGTGCATACCCAGTAGAGGGATTGCTGGGTCATATGTTAGTTCTATTTTTAGTTTTTTAAGGAGCCGCCATACTGTTCTGCATAGTGGCTGTATCAATTTACATTCCCACCAACGGTGCAGGAAGGTTCCCTTTTCTCCACACCCTCTCCAGCATTTATTGTTTGTAGATTTTCTGATGATGCCCATTCTAACTGGTGTGAGGTGATACCTCATTGTAGTTTTGATTTGCATTTCTCTAATAATTAGTGATGCTGAGCAGCTTTTCATGTGCTTCTTGGCCATCTGTATGTCTTCTCTGGAGAAATGTCTAGGTCTTCTGTCCATTTTTGGATTGGGTTGTTTGTTTTTTTTGATATTGAGCTGCATGAGCTGTTTATATATTTTGGAGATTAATCCTTTGTCCACTGATTCTTTTGCAAATATTTTCTTGCATTCTGAGGGTTATCTTTTTGTCTTGTTTATACTTTCCTTTACTGTGCAAAAGCTTTTAAATTTCATTAGGTCCCATTTGTTTATTTTTGTTTTTATTTCCATTACTCTAGGGGGTGGGTCATAAAAGATCTTGCTGTGACTTATGTTAAAGAGAAGAATTAGCAAAATCTTGAACAGACAACTTTTCAAAAGAGAATGTATAAAATGGCCAATATACATAAGAAAAAGCTACTCAACTCGTTAATCTGCACAGAAATGCTAAGTAAAAATCACACACCTATACCAGCTCATGCATACACAGAAGGATGACTAAAATTAAAAGAAGAAAATCAAGTATTGCTGAGCATGTTATGTGGACAAGTAGAACTTTCATATACTGCTGGGCATGTATAAATTAACACCACGAAAGCATATTGCAGTATCTACTAAAGCATGCCTGATATCTCAGAAATTCTACTCATAAGTGTATACCACACAGAGATGTGGATGTATATGCACCTAAAGGTTTGTACAGTAATGTTCATAACAGCACTGTTTGCCATAGTCAAAAAATTAAAACAATGTAAATGCCCATGAAACTAGAAACACAAATAAATTCATTGTACAATCAGTGGTATACTATTCAGCAATGAAAAATCAAACAAGATGCATGAATCTTGCAAACATAATTTTGAGCAAAAGATAGTTAGACATCGAAGAGTACATATTTTATATAAAGCTCAAAAATAGGCAAAACTAATTCATGGAAAAAGTCAGGGCTGTGTTGCCTTTGAGAAGGAGAGGTGGTTAGTGACTGGGGGAGTCTCTGGGTTGCTAACAATGTCCTGTTTGCTAATACAAGTGCTGGTTACACAAGTGTGTTCACTTTTTGAAGATTCATCAATCTGCAAAGTTAAGATTTTTCACTTTTCTCTTTTTATATAGTGCTTAAGTAAAAATATTTACTAAAAACAATTAAACCACAATGTGGTGAGTGCTATAATGCTTTCCAAGAAGAGGGCAGTCAATACATTCTTGTCAAATGCAAACCTACACGAGGAACACAGACACACTGGGTCCTGTGGGATTAACTCTGCACTAAAGTGTCTGGGAGATACTCAGCTAATGCCTTAGATAGGACTGTGGTGGGAATAAATAGGTATTTTCCAGGCTCAAAGGGAAAAGGACTGTAAATGAAAAGAACAGCATGCACTAAGAAATTTTCCAGGGCTAAAAACTCTGAAAATGTAGCAACTTTCTGCAAATGCTGAAATAATTGTTAAAGTTTTGCTACTTGAAGTCCTTTATTCCATTTGACCAGACTATGAAAGAGAAATGCAGTGAAAGAATATATGCTCTTCATGGGGCTGATTACCCATTTCCTCTCTCCCACTGCTTACCTATTAGGCATGTGGCTACTCATTAGCCCCAGCTAGAGGGCTCCGGAAAAGAAAGGGGGGAAAGTCAAATAAGTTAATTAGGCTGCCATGGCCAGAGGTTTAGCAGGAGAAGGGGGTTGAAACTAATGCCTAAAATCAGTCTGTTAGATTTAATGAAATTTAGTGTGGGCTTCCTCATGACTATATGGAGAACTGAGAATTCACTTTAATTTGCTTATTAATAGTGTCCTATATGATACAAGCTCTTTTGCACTTAATGCAATGGCTAAAAGTTTTAATGTACAGAAGATTCTCAGGAAAATAGCACCCATTTAACCTTTCAGTATTGATTCTCTGAGTAAACACAAAATATGAAAACAAAAACTACCTAAATAAGTCCATTTTTTAACAACCAACTCTGCTGTTACAAAAGGGCAATGGAAAAACGACAGGTGCTTTCTGAGATGCCATTTGCAAATGACATTACAATATTTTTTAAACTAAATGTTACTGATTTTTATTTTCAAATTACGGGACAGATAACAGTTTTGAAATAACAATATCTTCACTCATTAGAATTGTTCACTGGATCATTCAACTTAAAACAATGCCTTCCAGAATAGAGAAGATTTCATTAGATTGGAATATGGTTCAAGGATACCCCAAAAAATGGATTAAAGACCTAAACGTAAGACCAGACACTATAAAACTCTTAGAGGAAAACATAGGGAAAACACTCTTTGACATAAACCACAGCAAGATCTTTTTTGACCCACCTCCTAACATAACAGAAGTAAAAACAAAAATAAACAAATGGGACTTAACTAAACTTAAGAGTTAGTATTTTTGAAGCCATTCAGAACAACTTTCTCCATTGCCACAGTAGACATTGTCTCTTTTAAGGTATCTTATGTCTGTGCCAAGCTTATAATCCTTAGGTACTTATCAGTGGCTAAGGGTCCTTTCCTCAATACTGGCCTGTCTTTTGTCAAGGGCACCCAGGCATATCACAAAGCCTATCAAGAAGTAGTTCCTTTAATGTCTTCTTTTTTTTTTCCTAGTCCTCATTTCTTACAAGAAACTTCTTATGTGCTTTAAAGAAAGTTCCTCTTCATAGTAAGAAAAAAAATCACTCAGACAGAGTTCTGTGCCTACACCCCTTTAAAAAAATCTCTCTCATCTGGAACGTCACTCTAATAAAAGCTTCCAAATAAAACAATAACTCTAGAGATAATGTTTGATTAAACATAATAATTTACATTCTCAATAACCAAAGAACTTTATATTTTCACTATGAACTACTAATAAGGTATTAGAAACTTGCTTTGTGTTTGTATAGCTAAAGTTCTTATTCTGGTGATTTATAGAATACAAAGGCACAAACTGTCCTTAAACCATATTACAGTGTCTGTGTCTGAGGATAGAAAATAGATTACTGTTTCTCTCCTCTCTCTCTACCCTTCCCCAACCCCACCCAATGTCAGAATCTGATTAGTTAGAAGATCTTATTGGGTACAGCATTCATTTAGAACACACTCATATAGATTTTGTGTGCTGCCTTCACTGTTGACAGGGTGGCAGCAATATCCTACTTCATATTAGTTTATAACTCCTGCAGGTGGAAGTCATGAGATCAGATAATTCTTCATTCGAATGAGCCTTGTAGATCAAAGAACACTGAATTAGAATGTGTCTTGTAGGCTACTGAGTTCTAAATTTAGATATAAGGAAAGTGAAGGGAAAGAAATGAGGTGACATAAACAGGCCCCACAGCAAGGTGGTGATAAGTTGATAACTCCATCCCAAGTCTAGGGCCCAAGCAGAGAAGAGACAGGTATGACTAACTGAAAAAAAAAAAAAAAAAAAAAAGAAAGAAAGAAAAAAAAGAAAACTATACTATAAACTGGCTTACTTAAGAAAGAGGTCTAATATACACCACTATAAATAAAATAGATAAATAACAAGGTCCTACTGTATAACACAGGGAACTATAGATAATATATTATAACTGATATTGGAAGAAATCTACAAAAGAATATCTATCTATCTATGAAACTGAATCACTTTTCTTTACATCTGAAACATTGTAAATCAACTATAGTTCAATAAAAAAAAAAGAGATCTAAGAGATGGACTTTGAACAAAGAAATATAGAGACTGAATCACAAGCACATACCTTCTGGGTTATTGACCTAAGTACTGACTTGCTCATTTAAGTTTAAAGAAAGGCCTTAAAGGTTATATCCTCTACTCTCTGTCATCCAGTGGTTGGATGTTCTCTACTACATAAAGAAAGAAGATTCAGCCACTATTTTGAATCACTCTGGGAAAGATACATTTGGTCAAATATCTAAAAGTCACCACCACCCCACCTTCTATCTGCTGGTGGAGTATTCATTTTCAAATGATCTCTTCCCCAGATCTAGTAGATTAATTAGAGACTAATCAATATGTAATATAAATACAGAAACTGATCAAAGGTGCTAGAAAGAAAAACAAGACATGCATTTACCTAGTGAATATGCTTAAATATATTTTTATGTTAAAGTGGTAAGTTTCCATTTATTTTCTGCAGTTGTCATCTTCATAAGATTTAGATGTGTCAATAATGTTTAAGCAGCATTCTATTTCTCTGTTGTCTTAAATCATAAATACAATTTACAAATATTTTATGTAGAGTTATGCATTAAATGCCCATCAATTTCAAGAACATAAATAATTATTTGTTTTAGTTTTTAGAAGGTAACACTGGAAAATATAATTCTCTATCTCTGATATAATTGGGGATCTTATGTTTTAAAATACTAAAACAGTATATATATGTATATGTATATATATACTCTACATATAATACAATGTATATATAGTATATATGTACATATATATGTGTGTATATATAATACACACACATATATACATAGTACATTGACTGGCTTCCTAGTCTTTTCCTCTCCTAAGTTCAAGTTCTTTCTTAATTAACTAATACTTTGCAATAATTTGACATTCATTATTCAGACAGTGGTGGTCAAGTGGCCTGCTTCATTGATTTAGCTTTGGGGTGCAAGGCTGGGGAAAAGATCTATGAGAAAAATGAATTATCTGTTACCACTTTACTGTGGTGAGGGGCAAGAATGGGGAATATTTTTTTTTTAATTTTAAGTGTTCAAATGATTACAAATGGTAAATATAAATAAGTGGCTTAAAGTCATCTTCTTAAAAGCAAGTATCTTGCTTGCCTGAAAGAAAATATTTCCAGGTTCATGTCATCTGAGTAAAGCAGATTTTTGACACATAGTAATAAGCAAGTTATTCTTAAGTCTGTCCAAATGTGACATTGAATCATACTTGCTCAGGCATAAATTGTATTTTTCACCATGAGTTAAAAAATCAATTGTGGAAATTGATGGCAGATTTCTAACATAAAGAGCTTACGTAGAGCTAAGATTTTTGGAAAGAGATATAAAAGTATGTGGTTAATTTATTTCATTTACAGGTAGTATTCACTGTTTTAAAGTAACTGAGACTCTCCCATTCTTCAATATTCCTTACCAATTGCACCTGTCATGGCTGAATGAATACTGGTCTTCCTATTGCTTTGGTATCTTGCCCTGATCATATCTCTAAACATTACTAGTATATCCAGTAGAACCCAATGGAGAGAGTTCCCATATCCTAAATAACTAAGTCCTCAACTATACTTTATTGCTGAGGAATATATGAAGGCAGCACAAGTGAAAAATAATAATAAAATAAGTTAAACTCCAAATTCACATTTAGAATCCTTATGGCCTAGATTGTTGACTGAATCCCCAGATGCTATGAGAACTTCTCTGACCTGGGTCAGCCTGGTATAAACAACCCAGAGAACAGGTAGACACCCAAGTCTTCTTAGGTTCCTTTTCTCTAAGTCTTCATTCTATCCTTGGTCTATGAAACTTCATCATGCAGCCACTGAAAAGAATATGACATTAAGCAATTAATTTCAACTTCCTTACTTATAAACTTGTGATCATGGTACAAACCTCATAGGATTATGTTGTGAAATTAATTAGATATTAAATAAGATATGACAGCATACAGTACTTAATTTATGGTGGTTCTAGTATTTGCCATAAGCAGATATTTACTAAGTATTTATCTCTTTATTTATTTCAATTTTAGTTACCTAAATTTTCTAACTTGGATTAATATTTTTCTCTTTTTCACTCCAGTACTTTAAGTCCAGTTCCTTTACCACAGCATGTATCACTTTCTTTTATTGGAATACTCTATACAAGTGTCTTGATCTTTCTAATTCTGACTCAGAATACATATATATGGCCTATATCTGATTTAGTTATATATCCTGATAATACTTTTAGATGTGCTTTGAAGATAGTGCAAATTCAAAAAAAGTTTGAAAGTTTAATCTCTAATGAAATTTTCTTATTTTTATGTTTGTTATTTAGTCTTTCTAGTTAAAAATTAAATTTGATGATAACTGTCACAACTTATCAACAAGTATTTTTGAAGGTGCAAAATACAGATATTGGTTACTATGAAGATTAAACAAGTGAAAAAAATAATCCCTAATCTCAAGGATGTTTTAGTAGTGATGGGGATTGAGGGCCTGCAAAGAATGAGAACATGAGGCAGAATGATATAAAGTGCAGATAAAAACCCAGGACATTCAATTTCTAACTCTTATAGGAACATCTCCTGGGATATTATTAACTATTAACTATATTCTACATTAAACAGAAATGAAAGCAAAAACAAAAAGAAAAACCAAAAACACCTAAAGCTTAAAGAGGTTAGGGAATATGCTGAAACTCACATCAGTAACAGGACCAGTATTTTGACCTGGATATTTCTCATTTCAATGCCTCCATAACCACCCATTGTCTTTTTGATAAGGGAGCATATAGAAAGAATTTATTCTGATTGTCTTTGGACAGATATGTCCAACAGATGGCATTTAAAAGATGCCATTGAAATAACTTGGAGTGAGGACAAGTAGAAAGGAAAAACCATTCTGAAAAAGCTCCACGAATACAAAGATTGGAAAGATGTGACGATGGAAGATATGTTTTCATGATGTTCTAACTTGTTTTCTATTTTAGTTCAAATTCTAGACACCTCACAGAAACTCTCAAGGACTTTCTAACAGTGATACTTAGGGAAAAGACAGTATATTCTATAAGATTCTTAGGAAAGGACCATGACGCAGGGCAAAGAATTCCTGAAAGGTTCATACCCCCCAAATAAGTGGTTTTCTGTGCTTTGCATAGAATAAAACATGCATGTCAGTTGGCTCAGGCTGCTCCTAGAAAACCAAGATCAGATCCAAATAATCTTTTCACCTCCATAGACTCTTGTGCAAGGTAGATCCTTAACAGATATATGTTGAATGAATTATCAAACCCAAAGAATAGTTTTTCTGTGTGTGTGTGTGTGTGTGTGTGTGTGTGTTAAAAAAGGTCTACATCTCTGTCTATAAAATATCTGAGAGAAGGTTAGTATTTTGGAGGTTTTCATATCACAAAAGTTTGATTTTTTAAAATAATTTTTATTGGAGTATAGTTGATTTACAATGTGTTAGTTTCAGGTATACAGCAAAGTGAATTAGTTATACATGTACATGTATCCACTCTTTTTTAGATTCTTTTTCCATATAGGTCATTACAGAGTATTGAGTAGAGTCCCCTGTGCTATACAGTAGGTTCTTATTGGTGATCTATTTTACATATAGTAATATGTATATCTCAATCCTAATCTCCCAATTTATCCTTCCTTCCCCATTCCCCCTTGGTAACCATAAGTTTCTTTTCTATATCTGTAACTCTATTTCTGTTTTGTAAATAAGTTCATTTGTACCATTTAAAAAAAAAAATTAAGCAAAGGTGAAAAAAGAAATTGTATGTTACAAAGGCAAATGAAATAGATTTATTTAACAACTAAAAAACAACTCACAAAAGCTTGACTTTTGTCTATATTATTTTTATGTCTATATTGAACTAACAGAATGACCATATTACTGTTTTCTTATTGTCTACTGTGACCATTAGGTGTCATAGGTAGAGATGATCTGAAATATATTATTGGTTATATATCCTTTTTCTTGTTCACCTCACATACTACTGGGCCTGATACAATGTGTACATATCATATATATATACATATAAAACAAATATTTGTTAATTGAATAAACAAAGAGCCAGGGACAGATGAAAGTAAGGCTTTGAGATGTCGAGAAGAAGTTGTCCAAAGCAAATATTTTTTCCTGAATTCCGAAGTGAGCATGCAAACAACAAATAATTTCTCATGTTTTGCAGCCTCAGATTTAATCTGAGCATTACTCAGCATATAGAGTAATTCTCCTCATTTCCCTCTTCTGCATCTGATGCTCACTTACTTCTTCCATCTTCCAATTATTCCTTTGCAATTGTGCTTAAGACACAACCGTGAAAAACTTATAGGTACGTTATGGAATTATTTATTGAGTTTTAAGAAGATAATTCTATGTTATTAGCTTTTGCAGTGAAAACTTGAGAGTCTATAGTCTCTTTAAAAGGCAAATAATTTAACAAGGAAAAGACTGATCAATTCCCTTCCTGTCATTTGACAGGAAAAAAACTTTGAATAATTTATTACCAAAATTTCATAGCAGTATATCAATACACAGATTAAATAAATGGCTTTTTGTAGCTATAGTTGCCCTTCTCATTAGAAATAAGTAATCAAGAACTTTTTAACTTGGCCTAAAACTAGTGTTGTCTCAGATACTTTAACTTCTTAAATAAAGTTAGGTGTCTACTGGCTCTGCTTTAGACACTCTGTCTTAGGTATTGAACATAGGCAGAGGGGGAAAAGTATTATTAGCGATTAAATGACCCCAGAGATCTCAGGCAATGAAGATCTAGGATAGCCAGAATATAGGAAGCATTTTGAGATGTTAGATATTGGGTCAGGTATATCAATGAAGACACTGTGCACTTTAGGACACGATACATAATAGTCTATCTGCTCTGCTTACTGCGTGTGTTTAGTAAAGATAGAGGGATGAAAAGTTGAGTGGGTGAATGAATTAAATTTTAGATGATACATATTTCTTCAGAAAGATCACTGTCATGGCAGTTCTACATAGATTTAACACAGACTAACATGATTCACAACTTCTTTCAGGTTTTATTTAATACTTTATAAGAATGGTGTTAGAATTCCTATTCACAATTTGAACATTTAATTTTTTTTTTTTTTTTTTTTGCAGTACGCGGGCCTCTCACCGTTGTGGCCTCTCCCGTTGCGGAGCACAGACTCTGGACGCGCAGGGTCAGCGGCCATGGCTCACAGGCGCAGTCGCTCCGCGGCATGTGGGATCTTCCCAGACCGGGGCACGAACCCGTGTCTCCTGCATCGGCAGGTGGACTCTCAACCACTGCACCACCAGGGAAGCCCGAACATTTAATTTTTTTAAAGATCACGTTCCTGGGGCCTTGGGCAGAATGTGACTTATTTGCACAATCAGTGGAAACTTGCAGTGGCTTAAGGAAATTTCTTAATGAAATCAACTTCCTCATCAACTAAAAGTCTAAAAGGAGAATTAACAGATCAGCTTAAGTTCAATTCTATGGACAGATAGAATTTTTATTTAAAATTATTCCTTAAAATGTTTTTATTATATAAATAATTCAAGAAGGCATTTGCACTGAAATAAATTCACACACACTAATAAAGACAGATAAATTAATATCCCTACCTTCTCATCTCCCACTACACTTACTTCACTTCATATCTCTCACTTCCCAGAAGTAAACAGTCTTCTGGTTTGCTGTGTATCCTTCCAGAAGTTTTTCTATGCATTTTCATATATTTATGAATATTTTAAAAATTATAAATATTTGGGGTTTTCTTCTCTACCTCCTCCTTTTTCACATGCAATGTGTATTGTTTACACTCTTCTACCACTTTTTAAAAATTAACAGTATCTCCTGAAGAATCATTCCTTGTCAATACGCATGGGCCTCACACATTCTCATCATGGAGGTCTGTTATTGTATAGTATGGCTGTATTTTAAATTAATTAGTTTATATCTTTATTCTTTTATGGAGCAGTGGGTTGACAAATTGTCTTTTCTACCTTATGGTATACTATCATCGGTCTCTGCAACCCGCCCCCCCCCAGTTGAGTTTTGATGTATCTTCCTCCTGTCCTGATTTCCGAGAATGTACTGGGCTACTGTTGCTGGATCTTTTCTGTCACGGGGGAAGTGATGATCCTTCCAGGACATTTAGAAATAAGAACAGTGAACACATAAATCAATGTCCCCTGACCTTTCCCTGTCTCTATTTTTGGCACCAAAAATTCTGCTCTAAGTTTTCATTTTCCTACTTATGGACAGAATCATCTTATTCCACAGGTGTTTCTCAGAGTTTCTACATAACTTTCTCAATGGCATCCCCATCCCTTTATTTTCCCAGTTACATCCCAAGTTTGGTTTTGAAAGAGTTAACAACACATATTTGTTATCTATCTTCTCTCATCTTGCTCTCTTAATTTCACCATCAATAATAAATTAGCTGACATTATTTGCCTAAAAGGCACTGTTGAATGAAAATCCTTAAAAATGTATTCTGTAAACATGTTCTTATATTCATCAATAGTAGTAATAACAATAATAATAGTAATAATAATAATAGCTAACATTTACTAAGTGGCTACTTTATGTCTGCTACATTTATAAACTCTTTAAGACATGTGTATTGACTCATTAAACCTTTTCAACCATTCAATGGAGTGTATATGATTGTAATCCCTGTTTTATAGATAAACAAATTGACCACTGAGAGGCTAAATGAATTGCCCATGGCCATATGGTAGAAGAACTACAATCCAAGCCCAGCCAGTTCAGTTCCAGAGCCCATGCTTTAACCACTATTCTATACTACACCAAGGTGTAAGAGTTCTGATCCAAAGGGTCTGAATTTTCTAAATTTTAACAGCTAATGTCAAATTGCCCTTAAAATGGCTCTCTATAAATTTAGCTCCCAGTAAAACCTAACAAGTGGTACTTTTATCTTTTATTTTTGTCTATCTAATTTAGAAAAAAAGCGTTCAAGATTTAAAATTTGTGTTTCTGCTGGCAAATATTCAGCTATTCAAATATATTGAATTCTCTAGAGCATTAGCCTGAATTGTTGAATGTTTGACTTGAAAGAGAATATAGAGATACACTCTAGTCTCTTATTAATGAGAAACCTGAGTGTCTGAGAGTTTATATGACTTCCATCAATTCCCACTGAGAGTTGGTTACAAGGTTTGAGGGGAGCTAAGATGTTCTGTCTCTCTTTTTTTATGCTATTTCTGCTAATCTTCATTGCCTGCTATAACAGCTTCCCTTGGTAAGCACACTTACTTATAGGATCCCATGTTAATTACCATATAGCTGTACCAGGATACTGCACTAGGCTTCCAATATTGTACTAAAGCACAAAGAAGACACCTGGAAGGCAGGTTCTAGGATAATAGTACTGTTTTCTAACCTTTAGTACAATCTTCATAAAGCATAAAATACTAAGAGAATGGAGAATGGAGGACACCCCTATACATAGAATCAGCCCACATGTTTCTGGCTATCCCTTAAATGTGTTTAACATTTGTATATGTTACAGGCTCCATGATTACAAAATCAGTCATAGATTATATGTAACATTAACGACAGAGAAGATTCATATATCTGTGGAACTGGAATGGATGTCTGAACTTATTTAGGGTTAGGCTTATAACTCCATATGACAGATGAGTGTTTGAGGTGTGGAGATGTCAAATGACTTGTCAAAAGTTACACTGCTAGTTATTATCAGACCACGATTTGAATTTAAGTTTTCTAATTATAAATTTCCATCCAACTAAAATTACTCCCTTCAGCTCACGCAACGAAGGTTTATTAAAGTATTATTCATTGCCAAACACTGATCTAGGCATTGAATATTTGATGGCAATGAAGCTCCTCAACTCATTCAGATGTGGTCAATGTCTCCACAGAATTGATTATCTAGTGGGATAAGGCGATGTGGAAAATGACTTTCACTCAGCTCTTGGTGTTTACTTCTGTGTTGCAGGAGTCCCTTTAAGATAACACCCTTGGCCTCCCTTTGCCCATCAGGCAGGTAGAGGGAGATTTTCTCATCTGATTGGTGAGTTTAGATAGGAATCTGACATGCCTTGTTCAGTACCTTATCTCCTTTCTGTCAGGGAACTTATGTTCTTCCCTGCTCCTCTCCTAAATGTAATGAAACCACCAGTTCATTCACTGCTTATTTCTGGAATGAGTATTAGGATGCCACTTACCTTCAGATAGAAGCCCTCTTCTCCAAGAGTAATTATTTTAGTAGTAAAAGTGGTAGTTTACTCTCATTTGCTGACCCTTTTTTCTTAGTTTTCTATTGGTTCAGAAGTTGCTAATGGACAGGGATGCTATATTTTTGGTCATCATTAAACCCAAACAAATAAATTCAGATCAATTTCCATGACTGAGGCCCTATCGAAACATGTAGGAGAGGTTCAGAAGATATGGAAGTTGCACTTATAACTAATTTTAGGTCATTCGATTACTGTCTATGATTTGTTTGGTTTTAATAATGGGTCAGTCTTGCATTAAAATCAGTCCTCTTTTACATTAAAATAACATTATTCATTAGAGAGGAATTTTTTAATGATATACATCTATCCTGAAACTCACCAAGGAAATTCTTTGCTGACATAGGTATGGGGTGCTGATCCAGAGCATGAGCCTTTGCAGCAGAGTTACAGCAAAGGCCTAAAGTATTTTCTTCTTTAGGGAAAAACCCCACAAAATCTTCTGCCAGACATACACTATTACACGCACTTATGATTTTATAGATGAAATCTAAAATGACTAATATACAGGATAGACACAGAGGTCACGTAGACAAGTGCAGAGTCAGCCTGTGATGATTACAAAGCTCTGTTCCCTGTCAAGTTCTGCCAATATTGGTCACTAGAGGGCAACTGGAAAGCTGGAGGAGGAAAAGGCATGCTTCTTCCTGATTTGGTTTTCTGTTCCTGCTAACATCACCCTGGAAATGGCAATGGCAATTGTTCCAGTCTCCCCATTGAACCCTACATCCCCGTTCCTCCAGAGAGACAAGCACTGCTGAGCAGCAGTGCTCCCTCCTCAGAGGTCTTGTTCCAGCTCCACAAGGCTCTCCAAGCTCCACCAGGGACCAGTGCCCCCTTCAGAGGCCTGAGTCTCACTCACCTGGATCTACTAAGCTCTAACAACTGCAACTTCTCTTGGTCCCCCAGTGTTACGTCAGGAGCTGCTTGCTCTTGTTACTCACCCTGTCAGCTTGACATTTCTCTTTGCCTCTTCTGTCCTCTAATACTTGTTTAACCACTTCTCTTTATTAAATTGGCATGGTTTCTGCTTTTCTGCATGGACCCCAAGCAGCTGCCAAAATGCCAGTCACACCTTGTACATTCAGGACAAGTTGAACTCCCAAAGGGTCAATCCTCAACCTTTCTAGGTCCACAGTTTTGGAAGATGAAAATAAATTCAATACCCAAGTAAAATCTAGAACATTTCAGCTTTCCCCTTCATGGGATCATTTAATCCTGTGAACAGAGTGGTGCTTGGTATCACTTCTAGAAGGAAAATGCTTAAGAAACAACTTGACAAGCATACCCACCACACGATGTTTGTATCTGCAAGCAGAGCCAGGGAAAAAAGCAGAGATCTCAGTAACTGACCTAGTTGCAGAGAGATTAGCTTACAGTAATCATGCACTCTTAAAAATTGTTTCTCTGATACATTATTTTACAACTAATATTGCCTCCAGAGATGAATAAATCTAGAGAGAGAGAGAGAGAGAGAGAGGAAAAACCCTACAGTCAGCTCACCAAATCTACAGGTTCCATATCCATGGATTCAATCAACGAAGGACTGAAAATATTAAAAAAAAAAAAAAAAAAATCCAGAAAGTTCCAAAAACCAAAACTTGAATTTGTCTCTTTCCAGAAACTGAAAACTACTTACATAGCATTTATATTGCATTTACAACTCATTTCGTAGCATTTACTTTGTAATAGTAAGCTATATATAGTAAATTATTATAAGCAATCAAGAGATGATTTAAAGTATACAGGAAGAAGTTCATAGATTATATGCAAATTCTATTCCATTTTAAACAACGAAGGACTGAAAAAATTAAAAAAAAAAAAAAAAAAATCCAGAAAGTTCCAAAAACCAAAACTTGAATTTGTCTCTTTCCAGAAACTGAAAACTACTTACATAGCATTTATATTGCATTTACAACTCATTTCGTAGCATTTACTTTGTAATAGTAAGCTATATATAGTAAATTATTATAAGCAATCAAGAGATGATTTAAAGTATACAGGAAGAAGTTCATAGATTATATGCAAATTCTATTCCATTTTATATAAGGGACTTCAGCATTCTTGGATTTTGGTATCCACAGGGGTCCTGGAACCAAACCCCTGGAGATACTGAGGAGTGATTGTACTTGGTCCTGCTTTACATGGAAATATCATGACTTGGAGTGATTTTAGCAACCAAAACTACGCAGCAGTTTTAGAACCTAAGTAAAAAATCTTCACATTGCTTTTTAGCCTGTAAAAGATTGCATTATTTGAAGGTAATCTACTCCGGGAGTCTTCCTCTGCTATTTTCCCCTATCTGCCCCTGCAATCAGGTTATATTCTGGTGCCCAGTTAAAATAAATGTTTCATTTTTGGAATTCCTTGAGTTTCTAGGTAAGATGATTGCATCGATCAGCATGCCCGTCTTTTCTTTGTATTTTCCTTTTATTTTTTGCTTTAAAGATAAACAGATGATATTTCTGGATCTTCACATGAGGCAAGAATGTGTGAATTAGTCATCCTTTTCACCAACTGTTGGAAGCAGTCTAGATTCCAGCCCAAGTGAACCCGAGTTAATATGTTGCTTGAAAAAATATGTCAGACTTTTGTTATTTTACTCTTTTAAAAGGTTAATAAGTTGTAGAGATTAAATGGCCAACATTAGCTTGTACCTTATTATTACCTTATTATAACATTAATGTCTTCAGTTATGAAATACGATCCATCAGACATCAGGGGCTGGTGTCCAGTGAAAAGTTTAACAAGCTGGCCTGAGGGCCAGGCAGGTTTTACTAGTGTACTTAGGTGTACATGTTTTATGTGAGGGGTGGAGTCTCTGAGTTAAAATGACTGCAGCTTTCAGCTTCTTCTCAGAAAATTAACTCAGAGGAAATTCAGATCTCTTATGGGTACTTCTTTTTTTTTCCTTCCCTTCAAACATAAACTAGCATTAGCCAAAATGCAGTGTCTTGAGCAAATATGTAAGTTAGGTATAAAGCTTTTATTACTAACTCTTGGCAATTTAATAATTAGGGTGTACCAGAGCTAAGTGCATCTCTTGTGATTAAATGGCTTATTGGCCACATGTAATTAAAAGCTGCCTGTATCATTAGAAGGTATTGGCGGGGCTTGGGTGGATCTCAATAAGCACTTTGGGAGGGGAACATAGGGAATGAAGGCATAGTCAAACACCATAAAATATTTTAACACAGGTTTTATCTAGAATGTTTGAATCACCCTATTTTAGAGGTGTAAGGGCACATTAAATTCAACCTTTTCATTTTACTGCTTAGGGAAATTGGAGTCCAGAGAGAATATGTGTTTATATTAGTCACACAATTATATGGTGGCAAAATCAGGAGTACAGAATGGTCTTCTGACTCCACAGTGAGTTCCCTTGTATGATCATGCACTACTACCTTTGTTCTTAACCATCTGTCTTCCCTTGCTTCAGTGACAGGCCACACTGTAATTATTCCCACAAACATGAATACTTTCCCAGAGGTCACCAGATAACCATCCAAATGGCCTTTAGGTTTTGTTTGTTTATCTGTTTGTTGTTAAATTTTTATTTTATGTTGGAGCATAGTTGATTAACAATGTTGTGTTAGTTTCAAGTGTACAGCGAAGTGAGTCAGTTTATACATATACATTATCTATTCTTTTTCAAATTATTTTCCATTTAGGTTATTACAGAATATTGAGCAGAGTTACCTGTGCTATATGGTAGGACCTTGTTGGTTATCTATTTTAAATATAGTAGTATATACTCTAGTTTTCATACAGGAGAGTTGAAGGACTATTCACTTAAAAAATTCATTGGTTTTGCACATTAAAGATGGGAATGAATGGCTTTGCTAGAATTGTTTTTTGGTTCCATGTTCTCTTGCAGGATGGTAAAATGGTTAGAGGCCTCTAAGGAATGAGACACAAGGAGAGACCTCCATGTGATCAGACACAGACATTTTAAAATCAACACAGTGTCTCTAAAAGTCTTGTTCATTGACATTCCCTCCTATTTGGGCAGTGATCACAAAAACCATGATCTTAGCAGCTTATTTGAGAACATGTTGCACTGACATTTCTAACATTTCTTACAAGGCAATAATGAATATTATAAATATCTGCAAATTTTCGGGTATAGAATAAATTTACTAAACAGGTCTTGATGGCATGAAATGTTCTGCAACCACTGGAAACAAGAGATCTTCAGGGCTTGGGGTTCTGGAGTTGAGGTATGCTTATGCTCTTGATAGAACATGGATTACGTTGAATCAAAAGAATGAAATAGTATCCTGTATTTAGATTAGAGATGAAGGATTAGGGCTGCTTTTGTGTCTGGTTTAATTGTCATCACCTAAAAATCCTAAATCACCTAAAATCCTTGTTTCAGTGTGTGCTTCCCGGGAGTACTTCTCCCAGGAATTGTGTGTATGAGTTTCCCTTCCATCGTTTACCTGTGGTTGAGGCTTCGCCTTCACTATGCTTTCACATTCAGGTTGTTTAGAAGCTTTTCAGACTAATGAGTTCATGCTTCTTCAGGAATATACAGAAATGATTTCCTTAAAAGCCATCACAACTCTTTCTGTCAAATAGACCTGTCAGACCAGGTCAGCGGAATACTTGTGCTTTTATATTATGTTTTTATTAATATTTTAGAACAGCACTAGATTTTACCTGAAAGCAACAAGAAATGTAGATGTTCAGGATGGATTGTACTGTTATGTTTAACTCTCCATTACCTATATTTCAAGAGAGAAAAGAAAAAAAGGAAAAAATTATTCTAGCTAAATTCTTTCTATCAAGTTTTCTAAGTTATGGAGATGCCATATTTATTTTTATTATGTCCAAGTGTTAGACAGATAATTAAAGCAGAGCAAGTGGTAAGTACGTATTTTCAAAAGCACTAGAATTATGACTTCAAGATATATATGCAAGTTTAAAAACCATGATACAAAGAAATATATGTATATCTACATACACATAACAAGCACACATATTTATTCACAATTACTCATAAAGTTGGCATAATTATTGCCTTTATCCAGTTCCAGGATAATTGTTAAAGAAGCCATTGGCTTTAGTAGAAAATCAAACTTTATTTGGGACCCACATTTATAAATTTGCAGGAGATGGATTTCTAGGAGTCAGATGTTGTCCACCATGGCAAGGAGGCCCAGAGCAGGAGGAGACTGGTTTCCAGTTTGAGGGCCTCTCTAGTTTATTGGGATGCCCAAGTTAATGGTTCTCACATTGGGGTAAGAAGGGTTTTTTTTTTGGGGGGGGAAGAAAGGATTATACTATCCTCTTCCATTTCCTTCTCTTTCTTTCCCT
>NW_006785353.1:535156-540200 GCF_000442215.2 Lipotes vexillifer | reverse complement strand
TTCCCTATTTTTTCCCATTTCTTCTTTTTTCCACCCCCCCCACTATTTCTATCCCACCCCTATCCCTCTCCCTCTCCCTCCTTCTCTCTCTCTATCTTCTCTACTGCCTCCCCTCTAATCCTCCCTCCTCTCTCTGTCCCTGTCTCCCTCACCCTCTTCTTTCATTGTTGTTGGAGGTAATATATGCTGTGTTCCAAGCCAGAAATAAGAGCTTTACTGACTCAAGTTAAGTGTTCTTTTTTTATTATGTAATTTGAAATGATCACTTTTCCAAAAATATTTATTTATTTATTTATTTATTTATGGCTATGTTGACCCTTAGTTGCAGCACGGGAGATCTTTCATCCTTCATTGCAGTGCACGATCTTCTCTCTAGTTGCAGTGCTCAGATTCTCTAGTTGTGGCATGCAGGTTCCAGAGCACATGGGCTCCATAGTTGCAGCACATGGGCTTAGTTGCCCCATGGCACATGGCACTTGGGGGCTTAGTTCCCTGACCAGGGATCAAACCCACGTCCTCTGCATTTGAAGGCGGATTCCTAACAACTGGAACATCAGGGAAGTCCCAAGTTAAGTCTTTTTCTTTGAAAAAATGGTTTATTCTTAGCCTACAGTATTATTTCCCTCAAATTTATACAAGATCAGGAGCACAAGTTCTAAGTTCTATATGGTTCTATCCAAAGATTTTACTTCTGTCTGGGATCAAAGTTTGAAATACTTTTCCTCTGTAGGTATAACACCATTTGATTCATTTCCATATACTGTCTCACTCTGTGCTGCAGAATGTAGATTCTATACAGAAAATAGCCTGTAGTGTTGGTGAATTTGAGCATCTCTTTTCTTCTTAACATGATAATGTTGCTGCCATTTGTTGTGCACCATTCCCAGGCACTGTGTCAGGGTATTTTATATACTATCTCACTTAATTCTCAGAAAGGCCCTCATTTTATAGAGGCTCAAAGGATTAAGGAGCATCTTAAGCTACACAACTTGTGAGTGGCAGATTCAGGATTAAAATTCAAGTTTTGCAAATCACTCTGCTACACTCATGATATGTGAATCATGATGCCACACACAATAAAAAGCACTTAGTATCTCTCTTTGAGTCTGTAGGCTGAAAAGTGACCCATGATTCACATAGCACCCAGTTCTTGTAGTACAAAGAAGAGATACAATGTGTTCCCTGATCCAAGAGAACAGAGTTCAAAAAAGTCTACTACTTATTAAAGATGACTGAGAACACAGGCAGATTGATAAGAAAGAGCAGATTCTGTGTTAGTATAATTTGTAATCCCCTATTCTCAGTGCCCACAACCCAGATGAGAAATGTTTCACAGTGAAAAGTAGTGATGACAATAGTAATTATTTTTATCATAATTACTTTTGAAAGAAAGGATTCTGGACTTAAAATCTTTATTCTTTCTTTTTGAAAAGAATAATTCTGGATTGAGAATATTCTTTACATAAAGAAATTTTAACATCATTCTTTTAAATAACAGTATCTAAATGTAAATTTGGAAGTCACATATATATTTGTTAATTAAGAGAATTACTTGTGTTTTAGAATTTTTGAAATTTATCTTTTTAAAATTTTTTTATACAGCAGGTTCTTATTAGTTATCCATTTTATACATATTAGTGTATACATGTCAATCCCAATCTCCCAATTCATCACACCACCATCCCCATCCCCGCCACTTTCCCCCCTTGGTGTCGATACATTTGTTATCTACGTCTGTGTCTCTATTTCTGCCCTGCAAATTAGTTTGTATTTTTGAATAATATTCCCTTTAAGTGAGAATATTATGTGAGAACCTGGAATGAGGGCAGTCAACAATAGTATCATTTACAGTTTTCAGGACTCCAGACAACAAGGCACAGAAAACAAAGGTATGATCTGAACTTCTGTTTTCTTTTGATCTGTCAGTGACCTGACTATAGATCCACAACTCTGTGATTTACTAAATCTCAACTGTCAGTCACATTAAAATAACAGACAAAAGAACAAGCACAGGGAGTGTAGAGAGTAGTTGAAGAAATAATTTCATTAGGTCTGAGACAACATCTGATCAAGGATTCTTTCCTTCTGATTCTCTTCTGAAGTGAATCTCAGAACTGTGATTTCAGCAGGCACTGGTGTAGGTGGAAATTTTAGCATGGAGAGTACAGTGCTGTTGCTTACGAATAATTATAGAGTTACATGGTTTTGAAATAGTCTTTTGTGATATTGGGAATGACAATATTGTTAATTGAACTGTCAGGTGAGCCCGCTATTCATCAAGGGCCTCCTGGAAGATCGGATCCAGTTTCCTAAAGTGAATCATGGGTAGCACACTAACTGTATACTGAGAACTCTGATAGGCCTTTTGACCAGAACTGAAAGAAAAAGACACAGTTAAGAAACTCAGTGGACAAAGTTTTAAAAATCTATCAATGGTTGCATTGGGCTTAGAAATTATGGAGATTTATTTCTTATCCATCAGAAAATAAGGTACATGAAAGAAGGATTCCAAAAGATACTGGCTAAAAATTATAGTTTTAAGATAGCAGACAGAAACCAACATGAAGGTCATACAGTTATGAATATAGCATACTTTGATAGCATACCAATTGTAGCTTTATTAACTCATCAAAACTTTATTATAAATTGTTAGTCATCTAAATATAAACTTTTAAGAATATGAATTAAAATAGAAACTTTAATCGGCCTTTAAGTAGATTGTGTGTTAAGTAAATTTCAGGGTAGAGTTTTGTTTGATTTATAGCCCTTAGGATAGTAGATGTACATGTGAATTTGTTGTATTCCTTTCTCTGCTTTGTATAAAGGAAGGAGATAAGATAAGCGTAAAGATTTGAATGCTTATATTTAGATTGGTAAAATTTTTACAGCTGTATAAAGTAATATTCTAAATCTATAACTAATTTTTTAATAAAAAATAAATGGTCTCCTTTTATTTGAGAGGCAGAAAGTGTTGGTTATCTATGCAGTGAAAAGTATGGGAAAAGAAATGATTCATTTGATATTTATAAGTACAAATATAAAAAGACCTCTGCTGGGTTCTACAAATTAGCTGCCATTGGAGTTATGGACACAGTGCATAATTTATTAATCATATTTTGTGGCTAACTGAAATTGAACAGGACAGACATATATGAATCTTCACATTCTTTTTTTTTTAAATTATTATTATTATTTTTTTGGCTGAGTTGGGTCTTCGTTGCTGTGTGCGGGCTTTCTCTAGTTGTGGCGAGCGGGGGCTACTCTTCGTTGTGGTGTGCGGGCTTCTCATTGCAGTGGCTTCTCTTGTTGTGGAGCACGGGCTGTAGGCACGCAGGCTTCAGTAGTTGTGGCTCGCAGGCTCTAGAGCGCAGGCTCAGTAGTTGAGGCACACGGGCTTAGTTGCTCTGCAGCATGTGGGATCTTCCCAGACCAGGGCTCGAGCGCCTGTCCCCTGCATTGGCAGGTGGATTCTTAACCACTGCGCCACCAGGAAAGCCCGAATCTTCACATTCTATGACATTCCAGAAGGCAGTGTGCTACAGAGGACTGGTGCCTGTTTCACTTTGCTATTCAACGTTTTTATTGAGTAGCAGCATAGAAGAGGTTGTTGATTATACACTCTACAAAGTCAGAGAGTGGGACCCACTTTATTTCTCAGTACTGTCGTTTTATTTTGCTTTTAATTTTTAAAATTACTTAGGGAATCAAAGCAGAACTGTTTAGTCGAAAAATCACTCTGAGAATCACCAACTACCATTCCTAAAACTCCTGTAAGCCTAGCACAACTTAGATTGTGTTTTTCTATTATTTTTATTTTATTCATACATATATAGATAGATTGATAACGTGGAGAATTGTTTGTTGATACATGTGTGGTTATACGTGAAATATGTCACACTTTATGTGGACCTATTAAGTAGAAAAGTACAGAGGTTTCTCTTTTGCCCCCTAACCACCCCTCACACACTCAAGCTTTATTTTTAATGCCTTTATGAGATCTATATCAGGAGCTTTTGACTTTGCTGTAGTCCATATTCACAAATCTTTTATAACTATTGCTTATTTGTTTATCTTTAATTAAGGAAGTCTTTCCTATCCAATACGTTTAATCTAATTTTCTGTATTTTCTCCCAATTTTTTCTCATGGGGAAGCTTATGTTTGCTTTTCTTGGGGCAAAGTAAACTATACCTTCTTTTCAAATTTATCTCTTAACCCCATTCTATTTTTCCCCTCTCATTGCATTCTCATATCCTAGTCTCCTCAAAGTTCAGGCATTATTCCAATGCCAGTTCTTCCACCAAATATTCTTTCCTTCTTCCATTTAGAGTCCTTCCTCTGATTTATTTTATATTGTACTTAAAATGGTTGAGGCAGTATTATGTTTGTTTCAGTATATGACTTTTCTGAATAGTTCTTGAGAGCAGGATCTATAAATCTTGATATCCCCAAAGAGTCTCATTCAACACCTCAAAGAATAGGTTTTCTATTAAAGTTTGTAAAGAGAAAGAATATGTGCTTAGTCTAGACAACTGAATACTCAGCTGAGACATAGTAATTATTTTCAAATACTTGAACAGCTGTCCTATGTTAAAAGAGTTAAACTGGCCTTACATGGTTAATGGATGGCTGCTAAGGACAATTAGATTTTTCTCAATATAAAGAAGAAATTTTCAACAAATAGAATTCTCTGAAAATAGAATGAACTCACAAAGGAGTGATTTGACTGTCCCCAAACATGTTCACACAAGAGCAATACATTAATATTATTTCTATAAGCCTTTTCTATACATAGTAGGCCTCCTGAATGAATAAATAAAATGGTAGCCCCATTCGTACACTTCATGAGTTTTAATCTTATTCACTGACTATTGATATTGATGATCCTTCCCCAGCTTTCCACTCTCCAGTTACACCCTTCTCCAGGGGCCATTTTATTTGACTTTAAATATAATTTGCTTTTTTTTTTTTTTTTTTTGCCACTAATCACTTTTCTCTTTTTATTAGAATGCTTTCATACATACTAGCTATTGACTAGTATTGAAT
>NW_006785353.1:510731-535116 GCF_000442215.2 Lipotes vexillifer | reverse complement strand
ATGCGGGCCTCTCACTGTTGTGGCCTCTCCCATTTGCGGAGCACAGGCTCCGGACGCGCAGGCTCAGCGGCCATGGCTCACGGGCCCAGCCGCTCCGCGGCACGTGGGATCCTCCCGAAACGGGGCACGAACCCGCGCCCCCCGCACCGGCAGGCGGACTCTCAAGCACTGCGCCACCAGGGAAGCCCTTGCTTTCTTATATACAAAAAAGTCTTAGGATGGATTTTTTTTTCTTTGTCACCGAAATGGATGATTTTATTTTCAATTTTTAGAAAGCTTTTTAGGAGTTAAATCATTTCTCAGAGTTCAAGATTAAATTTATTCCAAAGTCCAAATCTTATCAATAAAATTAAATACACGTATTTTCAGGGAAATATACATACATCTAATATTTTGAATAATTTTTGTTAAATTTATTTATTTTATAATTTCTCCCCAAATTTCCCTATGTAAATATCAATCACAGACACTCTAAGAGAAATACCACTTAATGTGTTAAAAATAGAACAATACAAAACAAATAAAAGTACTGGGAATTCATAGTCTATTTTCTGTATATTTTTAATTAAGCTACAAACTAAGCAGCAGGAAACTACTGTTTCAAAAATATTATGTATTTTGCCCAGAACACTGACAAAACTTTAGTGAATATGATATAAAGCAAAATGAAAATCATTATTTCCCAATGGAAATTTGCTTATTAACTATGTACCAGGACTGTTTTGGCACTCATCTGTCGATCAGTGGTAAACAAGAGATCATGCGTCTATGGGCTTCTGCAGCATGGTTGTCAAAATGTTAATGAGAATCCACGTAAAACAAAGAACCTGGACTTTTCCACTCTTTTGACTACTGCAAAATATTGCAGGACTTGATCCTAAACTCTAAAATAAGCTGAACTTTAACTGTCTCCACATTGTTGCTCAAAAGAGAGGGTAAGGCATTTAACTATTAAGAGAAAGAATTGCTTCCCCCGAATATGTGCTATCCTCTTAACTGTGCCAGGCCATGTACTGGTGACAACTTCTCATCTGTTTGGGAAATTCCATCTGTAAGACTCACAGAAATCCCAGTGAGACTTAACAAGGCCAAAAATGAACTTTTTCCCAGGGGTCAGTGGTTGCTAAGTAACCAAGCCTTCCATGAGATCCCTTTCTTAAAAGGTTTCTACAATATGTAATATCAAAGGATGCCAGTTTCTCAAGATAGTACCTTCCTGATTGACTAAAATTACACGTTATACATTCCATTGTCTCTATTGTGAAACCCAGCTGCTGTCAGATGTATATTTTTCTACATTTCTGCCCAAACAAGTTTTACTTATTCCTGATTTGCTTTTTTTTCTTCACATGGACTTCATTCCTCTGTTGAAGAATATAGTTATTTTTAGTCTATGCCCACAAAAATGAATGGTTATGATTAAAATTTTTATTTGAATAACCTGTATAGTTCTTATAGGCACTGTACATATTAAATAACACTTTTCACTCCTTATGGTGAAGGCTGAAGGAAAGTTTTTTTAAAGAGTTTAATTTAAACTAAAAAACTGGCATTTTGTTCTTAAAAATACAAACTATAATTCGCACTTACAGCCTCCATTGAACTGGAAACGGCAATGCATTTATTAATAGTGAGGAGTTCAGACAGGGGTCAGTACCAGCTTCTTCAGGTACGATAAACTATAGGATTAGTTTTTAAAATACCTTGTCTTCACAGAAGACAATTTGATTTCCCTTCCTTCTCTCTGCTTCTCAGCGAGATTTCTAAAATACACACCAATTTAAAGTGACAGTAGTCTCCAATTTTTTTTTAATCTGAGTTTTCTCAGAGTTCCTCTCAGTATTTATTCAATAAAGGGATGAATTTATTCTATGAATAACTTTTTATTAAACAGTGTTTGTGAAGTGTGTCCCAGGTGAAAAAGGTCAGAATCAGGGAGCCATATTTTAAGCAAATTGCTCAGCTCTAGACTGTTCTGGAGTTTTGCACAGAAGTTTTCAGTCCTGAGACAGGCATATAGGAACTAAAATACATAAGGCAGTTGATGGCCTCCATATAAATGCTGGAGAGGGGGTAGAGAAAAAGGAAACCTCTGCACTGTTGGAGGGAATGTAAATTGGAGTGGCCACTACTGAGAATAGCATAGAGGTTCCTTAAAAAACTAAAAATAGAGTTACCATATGATTGAACAATCCCAGTCCTGGGCATATATCTGGAGAAAATTCTAATTTGAAAAGATATATTCACCCCAATATTCATAGAAGCACTATTTACAATAACCAAGACATGGAAGCAAACTAAATGTCCATTGATGGATGAATGGATAAAGAAGATGTGGTTTATATATACAATGGGATATTACTCAATAATTAAAAAAAAATGAAATAATGCCACTTGCAACAACATGGATGGACCTAGTGATTATCATATTAAGTGAAGTAAGCCAGACAGAGGAAGACAAATATCATGATATCACTTAGGTGTGGGGTCTAAAAAAGATGCAAATGAATTTATTTACAAAACAGAAATAAACCCACAGACATAGAAAACAAATTTATCATTACCAAAGGGGAAGGCATGGGAGGGATAAACTAGAAGTTTGGGATTAACATATACACACTATTACATATAAAATAGGTAAACAACAAGGACCTCCTGCTGTATAGCACAGGGAACTATACTCAATATCTTGTAATAACCTGTAATAATGGAAAAGAATCTGAAAAAGAATATGTAAAAAAAAATAGTCTCCTCAGCTTGAAACAATACACCAGGCAGGTGGTGGCCAACTTTCCATGAAATTACTGGCTTCAAGTGATATATAGAAGAGTCCAGGGGTTGATGGAGGTGTATTGCTACATCCCTTTATCATATCATGGTTACCTCTAGTCCTATTTTAGGCTTTCTTATAGCAAATTTGAGGGAAAACAAACAAAAACCAGAATGAGTAGTCAGTCAGTTGTAAAGCCCACATACTCTTTTTCCAACTTTGCATTAAATGGCAGAGTATTTTAAATTAATATCATTCACTCTAGTGTGAAATCTAACAAATAATGTAGAACATCACATAGAGTAATCAGTGTTCACAGCATGAGAGTTTACAACATATTCAAATTTATTTTGGTACAATAATATTCTAAACAATCAAACACTGAGGTTTGCAAAGGCAGAGTTAGCTCAAAGCTTCTCATTTGCTTTTATGTTTTACCTTCTTATCCACTCATCACACTGATAGATAACCATCACTCTCTATTCACCCACTACCTTCTGTGAATGATGCCTCTACAGAACTATCTCCTGCTTTCATCTCCACCTTGGCAAGAGATGGAGCAGACACATCAGTAACACAGCAAATATCAAGTTCATATCAGTGGTTGTTTTTAGCAGAAAGTAAGGACCATTGTTATTTGGGTGACATTGTCCTCTGAAGACTTTGGAGAAGCATATGCATTACTCTGTTTTTACTTAACTACTAAATAATCTTTCCTTCCATTAATTCCCCTATTTGTAAATATTTTCTATGTGTGGCAAGCTGAATAAAATACAATGCCCACTTCCTAACCACCAGAACCTGTGAATATTACCTAATTTGACAAAAGAGATTTTGTAGATGTGGTTAAGCTGAGTGTCTTGAGATAGATTGTCTGGGTGAGCCTGATGTGATCACAGGACTCCTTATAAGAAGGAGGCAGTAGATTAGAGAGAGAGAAAGCAATGTGATGACAGGAGCTGGAGTGATTCTGTCATTAGAGAGGGAATGCCAGCAAACTCTAGAAGCTGGAAGAAGCAGGAGATGAATTTTCTTCCAGAGACTTTAGGAGGAATCAGCCCAGTTGATGCCTTGACTTTAGTTCAGTGAAACTGATTTTGCACTTCTGGCCTCCAGAGTTGTAAGAGAATATTATGTCAGAAAAATACAGGTACTGTGTTGGCCAGGAAGTTCATTTGGGTTTTTCTGTAACATCTTACAGAAAAACCTGAACTTTTTGGCCAGCCCAATAACTCTAATAGATAGTCTTTATGTAGTTTGAGGAGTTTGTGCTCTGTATCAAAGGCAAGTTTAAGATGCAAGGAATGAACTTTCTACCCATCAGATAATTCAGAGAAATTCCCATGCCTTCTGAAAAAGAAGAAACAAACTCCATTTATCTAATGAGGTAGAAGATTTTTTACAACTCATTAAAAAAGAGTAATGGAACTGTTTCCCAATTTTTCCAAGGTTAAAAATCCTTTACAGTAAACACAGAAGATCAAAGAAAGCTAAATTTTCCAGTAAATAGCCTTTAAACAAAATAATGGAGGTCACCTTCTAGCCTTTTAGGTCATGATAAAATTTTATCTCCCTTTTCCCCACCATATATATATATATAAAACTGTGTTCTAATTCCACTTGCCGGAGCATTGTTAAATGATGCAAAAGTGATCCCGTGATCTGAAAAAGCAAAATGTATGCAAATCCATACTTACATAGCAATTAAATTGTAAATATTGAGTCAAAATTATTCTTAAATTTAGCAGTGGTAAACTAAAATGGTTTAACCCAGCTACATTTACATTGTTGGCTTCATAAATCTGAACGGTAGATGAACAAAATTTTAAAAAATAAGAAACAGAGTAAGGGAAGATAAAGCATTTTGGGTTTTTTTTTGCTTTCAAGGGTCTTGAAACATATTTAGTAGACAAGACTAATACATATGGAAAAGAGGATGGGAGACAGAATACTGCCAAGTGTTCAATGTGTGGCCCAGATAGCTATATTTTCTTTTCTTTTTATTTCTTTATTGAAGTATAGTAGATTTAGAATATCATGTTAGTTTCAGGTGTACAGCAAAGTGACTCAGTTATACATACATATGCATATATATCCTTTTCCAGTTTCTTTTTCATTATAGGTTATTACAGATATTGAATATAGTTTCTGTGCTATACAGTAAATCCTTGTTTTTTACCTATTTTATATACAGTAGTGTGTATTTGTTAATCCCATACTCCTAATTTATCCCTCCTTCCCACCTTTCCCCTTTGGTAACCAAAATTTCATTTTCTATGTCTGTAAGTCTGCTTTTGTTTTGTAAATAAGTTCATTTGTATTATTTTTTAGATTCCACATATAAGTGATACCATATGGTATTTGTCTTTTTATTTCTGCCTTACTTCACTTAACATGTTATTCTCTAGGTCCAACCAAGTTGCTGCAAATGGCAATATTTCATTCTCTTTATGGCTGAGTAATATTTCATTACACATATATGTATATGTATATATATATATATGTATATATATATATATATATATATATATATATATATATATATAATTCAATATAGAGGAATTGAATAAGTTGAAGGTATTTCCTACCATCTACATGGGAAGTAAGACTCCTAGAGAGGACAAAAGTGTATATACCATTAAAATCAATCAGCCCAAAAAGAAGGATGTGCTGTGAGGCAGAAGGGAAATGTGTTGGTTTTTTTTTTAAATTTTTTTAACTTTTTTTGTTTTTTGGCTGCACTGGGTCTTCATTGTTGCAGTGAGTGGGGGCTACTCTCGTTGTGGTGTGCAGGCTTCTCATTGTGGCGGCTTCTTTTTTTGTGGAACATGGGCTCTAGGTGCACAGGCTTCAGTAGCTGCAGCACATGGACCCAGTAGTTGTGGCACATGGGCTCCGTAGTTGTGGCTCGGGGGCTCTAGAGCACAGGCTCAGTAGTTGCAGTGCACAGGCTTAGTTGCCCCGTGGCATGTGGGATTTTCCCAGGCCAGGGATAAAACCTGTGTCCCCTGCATTGGCAGGTGGATTCCTAACCACTGGACCATCAGAGAAGTCCAAGAAATGGTTTTATTTGCAGTTTAGATTTGGCAGTTCTAGAGTTGAAGATCATGGTCACCAAGTTATTGATAACTTCCAAGTGGCTTCCATATTAGTCATTACTTAAACAAAGAAGACAATAGGTAATATGGAAGATAAAGAGAAGTCTTTGGAATCCAACTTAAGTGGGTCTTTGAGCAGATAGCTGCCCTGATTGAGTTTTCCTATCTGTAAAAATAGGGAGAATAATATTTTTATAGGTATGCTCATAGGAGATTATCGAATAACTAGTGGTGTGTTGGCACATTGAAGGGGGTCAGCATGGCGATATGAGAAGTTGCTTGTCGGAAGAACCCGTTCCCACTGAGTACGTGAAAGAACTGAATTAGTTAGTTACATACGAACAAGCAAGAGGGAAATAAGTTCAAAGTAATAGCGATGTCAAGGGTCCGTGAAGGGGTGGGAGGAAGTGTTTCTTAAGTTTGATTCAAGTGGAAAAAACAATCCTGCACTTTCCATTGTGCAGAACTAAAATTTATGTAACTGATTTGTGATTAATCTCATAAGGTAGGGTGGACATTGTGACTTGCTCTGTTCAATGATATATTAGAAGACATACCTAGACTTGGTGTGTGCTTCTCTTGCTATCTTTCCCTGCCTCTACTAGTAATATTCCAGATAATGAAGATTCTCTACTCCTGGATTCCAAAATGAGAATGATTTGGACCTTGAACAAGGAATAAGTTTGACAGTTGACAAAAACTGTAGAGATAAGAACTGATGGGGAAACAACCAGCTGCTCTGCAGGGCCTGGAGACACAGTAAGTAATGGAAGGGTGGCACAAAATTTTATAGGCTGTGGGCACACAGCTAGATGGTTGGTAGCTGGAAGGTTTACCACATAGTCTGGGAAGTTGTCCAAAAGCCAGGTTCTGTTTTGGCTGGGCAAGCCAAGAGCATCACCACAGTTCACACCAGTAGAGTAGAGAGTAGTGGACAAGGTAACAGGAATATAGCAATAACACCCAAGAGAACAGGAGCTATAGTTTCCAGAACAGCAGTTGTTGGTTGACATAGTAGAACCTGAAGTAAATATTTCAGATAAGCATCAAAGAACAGCTTGTTTAAGTTGACATAAGTATATAAGACCAGATTGATTATATATTTTGGTGGATATGTATCCAGATTCTCCTCCTCCCCATATTTTTGATCAGTTTACATCATAACATCTCATTGGTTCATTGTGCTGCCTATGAAGATGACTTCCCACCCATCCATAAAATAAGTCCAGTTTGCATCTTCTAAATATCTTCCATCTTAATCTTCCCCTGTTTCTCAGGCTTGAGAATGTATGATGCAATAACCTGTGCATTTTATCTGCTTTGCTTCTGTTCCCACCCCTCAATAATGCGTGGTTAAATACAGTCGATTTGAATGGAAGTTTATTCTAGTCATTATTCACAAGGAACAATGTGGTCAGAAAGGCATAGTCTTCATCACTGAAAAGAAACTTAATGTTACAATACTTGGAGGAAGTGTTGATGTGCTGAACTAGTTCCTACATATCAAACTTACTGGGTTTGCCAGATGGAAAATCTCATACTATTCTCTGTTTTTAATACTCAGTTGAGAATCTAATTGTGTGATGCTCTTCTCTGTATATTTGTCCTGACAGGTGATTAAATGCAAGCATCTTAGAATGCATTTTAAAGAGTTCTACCCTGACCACTTGATATTTTTCATATTTAAAAGTTGGGTTTGATTGCCAAAGACTTGAGGAAATGTATGTAATATTTCTACATGGTAATGTTGATGACATATACTTGCTTTTATTGTAAAAGTGGCATACATTTCTAATAGTGACATTCAACTAAAAGTATAAACATATCAAAAGCCATCAGCTTGTGCACTAGCGTACCAGAATTGATAGATGTCTTTACCTGAGATAATTTACTGACACTTTGATCTTCAGGCAGTAAAAGTGAGCAAGAATTAAGAAAAATTATAATATCACATGAAGAAAGACATCTGAAAAGTTCTTACTTGGACACCATAGAATGAATGATTTCTGTGCCTTATTTTGGATTCTCCCCACAAAGATATGTTAATCTTTACAGACATCTATTTCCTGGAGTCAGTAGTCTAGCAGAACAAGAAATATCTCTTTTCAAGCTCTTTCACATATGGTCAAAGATGATGTTGGGAATGAATGGAGGAGAGTAAAGATTCCAAGTGGCCACCTGGCATCTGAGAGTATAATTGATTATTCTTTTGGTGGATCCTTTCCTATTGTACAACAGTCCCAGTTTCTTTGGGGAACATGGCTTGAGGGAGCCATGGTGACATCAGTTACCATGAAGTCACTTCCTCTCTGCAGAATCCTCTTTTCCCATCCATGCCCATTTTCCCTGTATTGCCCATTGATAAAAGGCTGGTTGTTTTTTTTCTGAGGAAAGATATTGAAAAATTTTTATAGAGCTTTTCAAGTAAGAATGAGGAGATCTCATACAGCCATATAAGCATGCACAAAGGCAAGAAGGGAAAAAAAGAGCAAGGATGGTGGTGCAAGCACACTTACGATTTTTAAAAATATAATATTTATTTATTTTTAAACATCACAAAAAACATGGTATTTGGTGCAGATGGAATGTAAGGTTCTGAATTTCACTTTTTTGTTTCAGGTAGTGGAAGAAAAACATAGTTGACATCTCACATGAGGAATTTTCAAAGTCAATGTACTACATTCTTCTGCAAAGAAAGTGTCAAATCCCATTGGTGTGAGGCCTATTAATGGTAGAAAATAACAGAAGAGATTGGAATCTTCAAGAGTTGAGAGTTTGAGAATCTTCTTGACAATTTGCACATTTCCTCTAAGAACTTTAAACCCTCCAGATAAATAAAATACTCAAACTCTTATATGCTTCCAGAGGAGATTCCTTCTCTTACCTTGATAAGTCCCAACCAAAATATTTTTTTGTCGTTGTTTTCAGGTTTTTGAATTCCTCATGTTTTAGTTTAAGAGTCTCTTCACCTCTTTAGTTCTTTGTAAAGTTCGAAAACAAATGATAGAGATTGGTTCAAGATGGCAGAGTAGAAGGATGTGCCCTCATTCCCTCTTGCTAGATCACCGAATCTAACTAACTAACTGCTGAACAATTATTGACAGGAAGACACTGGAACTCACCAGAAAAGATACCCCACATCCAAAAACAAAGAAGCTGCAATGAGCCAGTATGAGGGGCACAATCAACAAAATCAAATCCTATAACCACTGGGTAGGTGACTCACAAACTGGAGAAAACTATACCACAGAAGTCCACACACTGGAGTGAAGGTTCTGAGCCCCACATCAGGCTTCCCAACCTGGGGGTCCGGCAACGGGAGGAGGAATTCCCAGAGAATCAGACTTTGAAGTCTAGTGGGATTTGATTGCAGGACATTGACAGGACTGGGGGAAACAGAGACTCAACTCTTGGAGGGCACACACAAAGCACTGTGTGTATCAGGACCCAGGGGCAAGGAGCAGTGACCACATAGGATACAGAGCCAGACCTACTTGCTAGTGTTGGAGGGTGTTCTGCAGAGATCGGGGGTGGCTGTGGCTCACCATGGGAACAAGGACACTGGCAGCAGAATTTCTGGGAAGTACTCCTTGGTGTGAGCCATCCCAGAGTCCACCATTAGCCCCACCAAAGAGCCTGTAGACTCCAGTGCTGGGTCATCTCAGACCAAACAACCAACAGGGAGGGAACTCAGGCTTACCCATTGGCAGAAAAGCAGATTAAAGTTTTACTGAGCTGCCCACCAGCTCTACTCACCACCAGTCCCTCCTATCAGGAAGCTTGCACAAGCCTCTTAGACAGGCTCAGCCACCTGAGGATAAACAGCAGAAGCAAGAAAAACTACAATCCTGAAACTTGTGGAATAAAAACCACATTCACAGAAAGATAGACAAAATGAAAAGGCAGAGAACTATGTCTCAGATAAAGGTACAAGATAAAACCCCAGAAAAACAATTAAATGAAGTGGAGATAGGCAAACTTAAAGAAAAAGAATTCAGAATATTGATAGTGAAGATGATACAGTACTTCAGAAAAAGAATGGAGACAAAGATCAAGAAGATGCAAGAAATATTTAACAAGATCCAGAAGAATTAAGAACACCTAGAATAATTAAAGAACAAACAAACAGAGATGAACAATACAATAACTGAAATGAAAAATGCAATAGAAGGAATCAATAACAGAATAACTGAGGCAGAAGAATGGATAAGTGACCTGGAAGACAGAATGGTGTAATTCACTGCTGTAGAACCAAACAAAGAGAAAAGAATGAAAAGAAATGAAGACAGCCTAAGAGACCTCTGGGACAACATTAAATGTACCAACATTCACATTACAGGGGTCCCAGAAGGATAAGAGAGAGAGAGAGAGAGAGAACCCAAGAAAATATTTGAAGAGATTATAGTTGAAAACTTCCCTAACATGGGATAGGAAATAGCCACCCAAGTCCAGGAAGTGCAGAGAGTCCCAGGCAGGATAAACCCAAGGAGAAACACACCAAGACACATAGTAATCAAATTGACAAAAATCAAAGAAAAATTATTAAAAATTATTAAAAACAAGGGAAAAATGATACAAGGGAACTCCCATAAGGTTAATAGCTGATTTCTCAGCAGAAACTCTACAAGCCAAAAGGGAGTAGCGTGATATATTTAAAGTGATAAAAGGGAAGAACCTATAACCAAGATTATTGTATCTGGCAAGGAACTCATTCAGATTCAATGGAGAAATCAAAGCTTTACAGACAAGCAAAAGCTAAGAGAATTCAGCACCACAAAACCAGCTCTAAAACAAATGCTAAAAGAACTTCTCTAAGTGAGAAGCACAAGAGAAGAAAAGGACCTACAAAAATAAACCCAAAACAATTAAAAAATGGTAATAGGAACATACATATTGATAATTACCTTAAATGTGAATGGATTAAAGCTCCAAACAAAAGACACAGGCTTGCTGAATGGGTACAAAAAACAAGACTCATATATATGCTGTCCACAAGAGACCCATTTCAGACCTAGGGACACATATGGAATGAAAGTAGGGGATGGAGAAAGATATTCCATGCAAATGGAAATCAAAAGAAAGCTGGAGTAGCAATAGTAATATCAGATAAAATAGACTTTAAAATAAAGAATGTTACAAGAGACAAGGAAGGACACTATATAATGATCAAGGGATCAATCCAAGAAGATATAACAATTATAAATATATATGCACCCAACAAAGGAGCACCTCAATACATAAGGCAAATGCTAACAGCTATAAAAGAGGAAATAAACAATAACACAATAATAGTGGGAGACTTTAACATCTCACTTACACCAATGGACAGATCATCTAGACAGAAAATTAATAAGGAAACACAAGTTTTAAATGACACAATAGACCTGATAGAGTTAATTGATATTTATAGAACATTCCATCTGAAAACAGCAGACTACACTTTCTTCTCAAGTGCACATGGAACATTCTCCAGGATAGATCACATCTTGTGTCACGAATCAAACCTTGGTAAAGTTAAGAAAATTGATATCATATAAAGCATCTTTTCCAAACACAACGCTATGAGATTAGAAATAAATTACAGGGGAAAAAAAATAAAAAACACAAACACATGAGGCTTAACAATACGTTACTAAATAACCAAGAGATCACTGAAGAAATCAAAGAGGAAATCAAAAATACCTAGAGACAAAGAACAACGAAAACACAATGATACAAAGCCAGTGGGATGCAGGAAAAACATTTCTAAGAGGGAAGTTTATAGCAATACAATCCTACCTCAAGAAACAAGAAAAATCTCAAATAAACAATCTAACCTTACACCTAAAAGAACTAGAGAAAGAACAAACAAAACCCAAAGTTAGTAGAAGGAAAGAAATCATAAAGTTCAGAGAAGAAAAAAATGAAATAGAAACAAAGAAAACAATAGCAAATATCGATAAAACTAAAAGCTGTTTCTGTGAGAAGATATACAAAATTTATAAACCATTAGGCAGACTCATCAAGAAAAAGAGGGAGAGGGCACAAATCAATAAAATTAGAAATGAAAATCAAAATATTAGAAGTGAGAAGTTACAATGGACACCGCAAAAATACAAAGCATCATAAGAGACTACTACAATCAACTCTATGTCAATCAAATGGACAACCTGGAAGAAATGGACAAATTATTATAAAGGTATAATCTTAAGACTGAACCAGAAAGAAATAAAAAATATGGACAGAAAAATCACAAGTAATGAAATTGAAACTGTGATTAAAAATCTTCAAACAAACAAAAGCCCAGGACCAGATGGCTTTGCAGGTGAATTCTATCAAACATTTAGAGAAGAGCTAACACCCATCCTTCTCAAACTCTTACAAAAAATTTCAGAGGAAGGAACACTCCCAAACTCATTCTACTAGGCTACCGTCACCCTGATACCAAAACCAGACACAGATAATACAAGAAAAGAAAATTATAGACCGATACAATTCATGAATTTAGTTGCAAAAATCCTCAACTAAATACTAGCAAACAGAATGCAACAGCACATTAAAAGGATCATACACCATGGTCAAGTGGGATTTATCCCAGGGATGCAAGGATTCTTCAATATACAAAAATCAATCAATATGACACACCATATTAACAAACTGAAGAATGAAAACCATATGATCATCTTAATAGATGCAGAAAAAGTCTCTGACAAAATTCAACACCCATATATAATAAAAACTTTCCAGAAAGTGGGCATAGAGAGAACCTATCTCAACATAATAAAGGCTATATATGACAAACCCACAGCAAACATCATTCTCAGTGGTGAAAATCTGAAATCATTTCCTCTAAAATCCAGAACAAGACAAATGTGTCCTCTCTCGTCACTATTATTCATCATAGTTTTGGAAGTCCTAGCCTCAGAGAAGCAAAAGAAGTAAAAAGAATACAAATTGGAAAAGAAGTAAAACTGTCACAGTTTGCAGATGACACAATACTATACATAGAGAATCCTATAAAGATGCCACCAGAAAACTACTAGAGCTAATCAATGAATTTGGTAAAGTTGCAGGATACAAAATTAATGCACAGAAATATCTTGCATTCCTACACACTAACAATGAAAGATCAGAAAGAGGAATTAAGGAAACAATCCCATTCACCACTGCAACAAAAAAGAATAAAATACCTAGGAATAAACTTACCTAGGAGGTAAAAGACCTATAGTCAGAAAACTATAAGACACTGATGAAAGAAATCAAAGATGACACAAATAGATGGAAATATATACCATGTTCTTGGATTGGAAGAATCAATACTATGAAAATGGCTACACTACCCAAAGCAATCTACAGATTCAAGGCAATCCCTATCATATTACCAATGGCAATTTTTACAGAACTAGAACAAAAAATCTGAAAATTTGTATGGAGACACAAAATACCCCGAATAGCCAGAGCAATATTGAGGGGAAAAAATGGAACTGGAAGAATCAGACTCCTTGACTTCAGACTATACTACCAAGCTACAGTAATCAAGACAATATGGTACTGGCACAAAAACAGATATATAGATCAATGGAACAGGATAGAAAGCCCAGAGATAAACCCACACACCTATGGTCAACTAATCTATGACAAAGGAGGCAAGAATATACAATAGAGAAAAGACAGTCTCTTCAATAAATGGTATTGGGAAAACTGGACAGCTGCATGTAAAAGAATGAAATTAGAACAATCCCTAACACCATACATAAAAATAAACTAAAAATGGATTAAAGACCTAAACGTAAGACCAGACACTATAAAACTCTTAGAGGAAAACATAGGAAGAACACTCTTTGACATAAATCACAGCAAGATCTTTTTTAACCCATCTCCTAGTGTAATGGAAATAAAAACAAAAATAAACAAATGGGACCAAATGAAGCTTAAAAGCTTTTGCACAGCAAAGGAAACTATAAACAAGATTAAAAGACAACCCTCAGAATGGGAGAAAATATTTGCAAACGAATCAATGGACAAAGGATTAATCTCCAAAATATATAAACAACTCATGCAGCTCAATATTAAAAAATCAAACAACCCAGTCAAAAATGTGCAGAAGACCTAAATAGACATTTCTTCAAAGAAGACATACAGATGGCCAAGAGGCACATGAAAAGGTGCTCAACATCACTAATTATTAGAGAAATGCATATCAAAACTACAATGAGGTATGATCTCACACCAGTTAGAATGGGCATCATCAGAAAATCTTCAAACAGTAAATGCTGGAGAGGGTGTGGAGAATAGGGAACCCTCTTGCGTTGTTGGTGGGAATGTAAATTGATACAGCCATTATGGAGAACAGTATGGATGTTCCTAAAAGACTAAAAATAGAATTACCATATGACCCAGCAATCCCACTACTAGGCATATACCCAGAGAAAACCATAATGCAAAAAGACCCATGCTCCCCAATGTTCATTGCAGCAGTATTTACAATAGCCAGGTCTTGGAAGCAACCTAAATGCCCATTGGTAGGCTAATGATAAAGAAGATGTGGTACATATACACAATGGAATATTACTCAGCCATAAAAAGGAACTAAATTGGGTCATTTGTAGAGACATGGATGGACCTAATGACTGTCATACAGAGTGAAGTAAATCAGAAAGAGAAAAACAAATATTGTATATTAACATGTATATGTGGAATCTAGAAAAATGGTACAGGTGAACCTGTTTGCAAGGCAGAAATAGAGACACAGATGTAGAGGACAAATGTATAGACCCCAAGGGGGGAAAGTATGGAGTAGGGGTGGTGGTGTGATGAACTGAGATATTGGGATTGACATATATACACTAATATGTATAAAAGATATAAATAATAAGAACCACCTGTATAAAAAAAAAGAAAAATTAAAAAAAAAAGAAAACGAATGATAACCAACTAGTCTGTAAAATCTCTTCCTCAGCATGTAGGCATGCTATGTATGACTTTTATAAAGAAAACAAAATCTTTCTTTTGGCCCATGGTGAAAATAGATTTCTCTTCATAGAACTTCTATTAAAATGTGTCTGATAACTGGGACACCATTGAAGCTAGGCTAGTTATTGAGCTAAATATGATCTCATCAATAACCATCAGTAATTAAAATGTAAGTTAGATGCAGAACATGTAACTGCGAGAAGCCTTGAATCATCAATTATTTACCATATATGTATGCCAAACACAGGAGAGACCCAAAATACATACCTAGCTGACATGTGTCCTAATTCATTTTTTGCGATTCCATCTGTAATTCCTCCCAATACAGAGACTTTCTTTATGTTTTTCATATGTCCATGTAGTTGCCTGGCTCAGTAGCCTGAGATAAAAACAAACACAAACAAAAACATGCTGAGAAGTTATATATTTTGTTAGAGATGATTGCTTGAGGATATCATAAAATTAACACAAAATAATAAAAATTACATCTGAGAGTTTGTGGTATTTCATTCTCACATAGTTTTGAGTTCAAATTTTGACTCTCTCGCTTAGTAATGAGAGCTTAGGCAAGAAGTTTAATCTCACTGAAGCTGTTGCTTCATCACTAAGACAGAGGTAAGACCTATCAACTTGTGAGAAAAATTAGGTTTAATATCGATAAAATGTCTGTCACTTGAAATGTAGAATAAATGATAAATCTTTTTTTCTATAATTTTTCTTCAGGAACTGGTATACAGAAGACCTGAAATATTTGAAAATCAAGTAAATTATTGTAAAATGGGACATAAGTTCTAAAACATACAGATTGAATTTGAATTTCAATTATTCCCTGAAGTAATTTAAAAGCATAATAATAATTTTGGTGCAGGAGAGTGGTGATGAGGATTAACATGGTAATTTAAATAAGTGACAGAGGTGGTAGTTTGCCTTACTCCTCATGCAATAGTAAATACTTATGTCAGCATTGATTGATCAAAATCAAGCCCTAATGCCTAGTTATAAACATCAAATACTTTTGGCAAAGGGTCATATTAGTGAGATATGGCAGTTTTAAGTTGAGATGAATTTTAAGTTATGATGAGTTTTTTTTTAATTAATTAATTAAATTTATTTATTTATGGCTGTGTTGGGTCTTCGTTTCTGTAAGAGGGTTTTCTCTAGTTGCGGCAAGTGGGGGCCACTCTTCATTGCAGTGCACTGACTTCTCACTATCGCGGCCTCTCTTGTTGCCTACTCTAAACCTACTCTAAATAATAGAGTCCCTCTGAGGCTAAATTTACTATTACCTGAAGGATCCTAATATGAAACCCCAAATGTAGCCATATACTGCATTGACACTGTGAGAGTCACCAAGTCACATTGCTCCATATACTTATTATTTTTTCATAGATGCTTTTTAATGAATCATTTTTTTTAACCTCTGGACAAGTTCAATATTCTCCATAATTAATCCAGAATAAAAAATTGTCAATGTTGCATAAAACAGTTGACATAACCCAGAGGAATAACTAGACATAAAATAATGTACATATAATAACACATGAAAAGCATAATCTGTATGCCAAGCCATACTCTAATTAGCAAGAAAATAGAGGAAATTCATTACATCCAGGTCAAGAACAACAAACTTTTTTTTTTTTTAATGAAAGTAATTGATAAGAACTTCTAAAGCCAAGAAAAGTCTTGTTAAGGAGATTTAGTATAGAATCACAAGAGATAACATAACCCAAGTAGAATAAGAAGAACCATTGATATGAAGTTGAATGAGCTCTCAAAGATAGTAGGCATTAACTGTTTCCAGCTATTCATGTTGATCTTTAATAAGGATACAGACAGTCTATCAAGGAAGAGGAGTATGGTTAAAATCACTGTATGTATAGTTTATGGGCCTGTAGTAGTCAGGCATGTATCTAAGAGGTTGGCATCTATAGGGCAGGTATCTCAGAGGTTGACAATCATAGGAAAGGTAGTTCCTGGATTGACAACCATAGGTCAGGTAGGTCAGGGGTTGGAGCCCATAGGCCAGGTAGCTCAGTGCTTGAGAGCCAAAGGACTGGTAACTTAGAAGATGGCAGCTCAAAGGTTGTCTACAAGATGCTGGCTGACAGGAACTGGAACCATGGGCTGTGATAGGAAGAAAGCTAGTTTCTTGATGGGACCTGGACACATCAGAAACAATTGGAGAACATCCAGGAGGGCTACAGGCACTGCTTTCACAACTGGTTGGTAGGCAGGTCATGGGTTTGCCTCAAGCCTCATGGCAGTTGTCATGGAGTGTGTTGCTGCCCAGGCTGCTATGAGGAAAGGAGGGGGCATCTCCACAACTCACCTCAGTGGAGCAGAGAGCACTGCATGAGGTAACAGGAACATGGCAGAAATTCCCAAGGAAGTGAGAGCTGTAGCTGGAGCATCAATTGTTGCAAGACATAGTGGAGTTAGAAGGTCAGGCCTTACTTAAATTGCAAAGAACAGGTTGCTGAAGTGTGGTTGTTTGTTGGACCTATTGTTTATCTCGGCTGCTGGGTGTTTTTTCCTTCTATAGCCCATCCTCCTGCTCATATTTCAGAGCCATTTCTATGGAATCTCATTAGAGTATTTTTTAATATCTACCAAGCAGTCCTCCCACGAACTTATAAAATGTGTTTTACCTATATCACATCCTTCAGATTCCTTATCATTCCAAAATCAATCTGTCTTCCTTGCCCAACCTCTCTTGTAGTATATGTCAATTGCTTCTTAAGGAATCATATTTGCTCATAAGTCTTGACAATCCTTTGAAGTTGCTGTTAAAACCCCACAAATGGAGCTGCATAATGGGGAAAAATCATTTATGGCTGCTTTTTTTTCATAAAATGAAAATATATACATCTAACTGCTTAATAAGATTAATAATGTATTTTTAGAAGTGATACATGTTGAAAATTCTTAATTTGGAAATTGAAACTTACTTTGCATTCTTTGGAGACACAACCTAAATTCAAAATCTAATTCATTTTTCTGAGAAACTTGGCATGAATGTCATTTCAGGTGTATCTTTCCCAGTGAAGAATGGTGACCTGGGAAGCGTCGACTGTCTTTGTTAAGATCCACACCTAAAGAGACTTATGTCACTGTTCTTTCATTATCATAAAACTGAAGGTGTTAGCACACATATTTTTATAGTTGTTATACAAAAACAAAGGACACATACCTCTTGGATGTTTAAGTGAATTTCAGCATATTATTGCACATATAGAGTGTTTATATTTTAACCTCTTTCCATATTACTATTTTTCAGTAACTATCTTCCACATATATATAATTCATGTTTTTGTAATAATATTTTGGAAATAATTCATATTTTCTTATTACTTAACTAAGAAAGAGATTCTAACTTGATTGAGTTGTTTTCTAAAGCTTTATTCATCTGTTGATTATTTGGAATCAGAATGTATATGTGGAAAGAAAATGGAAATTTCTAGACTAGTCTGCTAAAAAGAAAAATGTTTCACTAATAACAAATAACTCAATCCAGACCACGTTATTCAGATAAGCGGACTTTTATGAGTTCCTTGAAGAGTTTCATTTAGGGAGACTACTTATATTATTGTGTCTCTGGAAACAGGTTTTGGTGGGAAAATAATAGATCTTTTATAGAGTAGTATTCTTGCTCTGAGTTGTCAATATGGGGATTGTCATTCTGAATGGCAAAGTAATAAGAGCTGGCATGTGTAGTCGGAGTGAATAGAGCCAGACTCGTGACTGACACTATCTAGTTATAATAGTGTAGCATGCAACTTTCCTGAGCTTTACTTTTCTCAAATGCAAAATGGACTTATTAAACACTATCTCACTAGTATCTTTCAGGATTTAGTGAAAAAAAAAAAAGGGGGAGTATGTGAGAGGCCCCAAGCATTGTCCGCCTCACACAACCTGAATGAAGTGGGTTTGAAGTTACTCTGACTGAGTCGTGAGGCACAGCAGTCATGGTCAATGTGGATTTGACTGAGGCAACTTCTTAGATTGCTGACCAATGCTGGCTTTTTAAGTTACAGCTTGTGGAGAAGGCACAATTTTTCCTTAAGAAGAGAGGCATTCCTCCATCAAGCACACACAAATAGCTGAACTTTCCTACTAGAAGCTATAAAATCTCTCATGGCTCATTTATGCGAATTTAGTAATTAGATGAGTCATTTCCCCATTTATGCCATGAAGAAACTTCCACTCTGGCATTGAGTACACAGTTACTCCTGTGTAGGTATATTCGAAGTCACATTTATATGGAATCCCTATAATATTGGTAGCACTATAAACACATTTTATGATCTTTCGATAAACTGAAAATGGAGTCAGTCAGGCTGTAATTCTCTTTGCTGAGTAGGGGAGTATCTGCCATAACTAACAGCATACTCCACCTTCCTTACGTTGATGTTTAAGGAATTTTTGTTTTAAAGATAAGCCAACTGACAATTTAATCTATAAATGGGTACCACAAGAAACATATCTTTTCTAATTCTGGAACATGATATTCTCTAATGATATGTGACCCTTAAGCCAGTTAAGTTCCCAGATACACACAAAAGTTTGAGTGTTTCCATGATGAATGCCACATCGTGGATTTATCCTTTAAATATATCAACAGCCAACAATGGAATTGTGCTGTTTGGTTATTGGATTGAGGATATTCTGAATTATTATTCTCTACCATCAAATGCCCCTGGCACAACTAATTGGACTTCATTGTAAATAAGGAATATCTTTTCTTTTTATTATTCAGTTAGTGCACAAGTCTATATTTAGTAAGGTAAATAGTGCTGACTTATCTCCAATATAATATATTTACAAGTCCCTAATGTAGATAAAATGTCACAAGTAACAAAGAAATCAGAAATGTTGTTATCTCTCCTCTGAGGCCAAATATAACAAAATAAAACAAAACAAAAAAAACCCTATTCATAATCTATTCAACTGCCTTCTAAAATGGATTTACGTACAAGGAAGTCAATTTGTTATTTTGAGCACATTGATTAGCCTAGCTGTGTAAGTTTGGGAATAAGATCCAGAAGGGATGGAACTTGTTTTCATTGGAGATTAAAATTTTGTAGTTCTCAGGATCAATTCAAATAAGAATGAAATGGGGAAATGAGAGCAGAGGAGCTGGTATGGCAAGGGGATATGATATATATAATGTTAAATGACCCACCATTTGACCTATATTCCCAGTAATATTATTCATTTATTTCTTTTGGAAAGTAGAGAAGGGCTGTGTATAGTTTCTGGGTAGATAATTAGTGAACTAGTGACAACAGGAGCAGTAAGCAGCAGGACTACAATCCCCAGGGAATTGTAGAAATAGCAGGATGGTACAGGATTTTCATAGGTTATGGAAATGACAAGGATTAGAATCAATTATGGCCACTTGTGAGAGGTGACAAAATTCTGTACTTTACTATGGCTCTATCTGTATTTCATGTTATGAATTTGTAAAGGTAAGAGAGACCCCAATAAATCACCCTATTTTTTTCATTTTATTCAGTATTTTTTCTGTGTTTCATTCTGGATAGTTTCTATTGCCATGTCTTGAAATATATTAACGGTTTCTTTGATAGTGTCTAATCTGTTAATGTATTTTCTACCTCAGATATAGTTTTTATCTCCTTTTTATTTCTATCTTTCATTTCTCTATTTAATATGAACAATCTTTCCTCTAGCTTCTGAAATATATGTAATACAGGTATACCAACCGTTTTAATGTCCTTGCCTAAAAATTCTAGTATCTGTATCATGTGTGGGTTAGTTATGATTGATTGATTTTTCTCCTTTACTATAGGTCTTATTTTCCTGCTTCTTTGAATGCCTGGTAATTTTTGATTGGATGCCAGATATTACTATTTCACTTTCTGTGAGTTGCATATTTTTGTATTATTGTAAATACTCTTGAACTTTGTTCTGGGCCAGAGTTAAGTTATGTGGAAAACAGTTTCATCTTTTTGGATTTTGCTTTTAAGCACATAGGGCTAAAGCATGGTTTAATCTAAGGCTACTTTTGCCCTAGCACCATGGGAAAATCCCTCTGAGTTCTTTACCAGTTTTCTACTCTGTCTGGTATGAGGACATACTATTCACAGCCCTCTGTGAGCTCTGAATGTTTCTCCATCTGTTCTTTCAGGTGGAAGAGTTTGGCCATTTAGTGTAGTTTTCTCACATGCCTGTAATGATGAGTAAGGTTCTGAGTAAGGCTTTGGTGGACCTGCTGCCGAGCTCTGGAAATCTCTTTCTGTCCAACTCTATCCTCTCTGTCATTCATTCTCTCCTCATGCACTTCTTTGCCTATCTTCCAATGTCCTGAAAATCCATGTTTCAAATGTGTTGCCCAGTATTATGATTACTTTAAGTGGAAGAATAAATCCTGTCACTGTTATCACATCTTGGTTGGTAGCAAAAGTCCAAACTACCTCTTTTGAACCTCTGCTTTCATATAGATAAACATCTAATAAACACACTAAAAAAAATCAATTTACCTTCTTTTTGAATATATTTACATATAGATCTCATACTTTGTAACCTATTATAGTGATATTATTTTTTATGTAAAAATCCTATTTATGTCTAACAATCACCATTCCTGTTTAATCTTAAGCCATTCTTTTCCCACATATGGTCATTTTGAGCATAAAGAACAATTTCTCAGGATACCTTTCATAGAAAAAAAAAACAACAACAACTCAGGCTCCCCCTTTAGACTAAAGTCCCACTTCTTTAACTTTTATCCACGGAATGGAGATTATACACACATACACATACACACACACACACACACACACACACATATTCACTCTTAAGCAGTTTCTTTTCCTTTGTTTTTCAAGTAAAACAAGTAGCAATACTCTGTCAAGTGTCCCTTGAATATGAAAGGAATGTAGCTTTTCAGCTAACAAATATTTAATTCCCTGTTAATACAAAACAGAATGTTGTTGCCAGTGTAAGTATCTATATATGCATTATGTGATCATTTATGTTCTTGAAACTTTTTTCTCTTCTTTTTCATAACAGTTTCTATTTAATATATCAAACATGATATTGTATCAGGCATCAAAAACTGGTAAGCAGTTATGATATAAGCATAAGTTTATTATTAAGAATACCTTGATGAAGCTTACCTAAGCAACACCTCTCTAAGACAAAATACCCAATGAGTCTGCAAAGTTAAAACACAATATGGTCATGTTAAGTATACATATCTCCCCCAAAGGTAATATTCAAGATGGACCTGGTGCATTTTCTCATGCCAGGAAGTAAAATATTCTCAAAAACAAAGGTAAAAGCTAAACAATTATGAGGATATGTCAAAGAGACACAGGAGCCAACTGAAAGAAATCTTAATAATCAATACTGGAAAAATTCAAACAACAAACTAAATAATATAATATTAGATTATATTCCAAAGTATAAAATACATAGCCATGTGTCCCCACTGATATAAATAAATCATTATAAATAGGGAAGAGTTAAGAAATCTCCTATGTGGAAGGATTCCAAATAATGTATGTAAATGTTTCTCCCTTGAAGAAGTGGAACATCACGTCCACTTAAGTAAGAACTACACACAGTGTCTTCCTTTCAAAGAGCACAGTTATGGACAAAGAGGGAAAACAAATACTTTACAGCAGAGAATCCTGACAAACACTCACTCTGCCAAGCAATCAAGGTTGATATCAATAATGATGTCATGTTGATTGTATGTACTCTCGATACGGAACTTTACTTCTGTGGTGTTTCTCCTTAAAACACATAAACCCAGTCTAATCCTGAGAAAAATATCAGGCAAGTTCAAATTGAGGACATTCTACAACGTTCTGAGCAGTCCTCCTCAGAATTCCCAAAGGAATCAAAAACAAGAAAAATTTGAGAAACCGTCACAGCCAAGAGTAGCCTAAGGAGACATGATGACTAAATATAATGTGACATCCTGAATGGGAAACAGGGACATAAAAAGTATTTTAGGTAAAACTAAGGAAGTCTGAACAGAGTATGGATTTTAGATCATAATGATAACTTCATTAATTGTGACAAATGCAAATACGATTGCAAGTTATTATTAAACTTGGTGTGGGAAACTAGGTGTGGAGTATATAGAACTCTCTGTATCACCTTTATAACTTTTCTGTAAATCTAAAACAATTCTAAAATAAAATATCTATTTAAAATGCAAACTACAAGCTAAATTATTTACTACTGAAAAATTAAAGAGATTTGTTTATTTCATGTTTTCATCAGCTTATACCACAGGCTATTGGGATTTAACTTCTTTTGTAAAATAAGCTACTATTTAATAACTTACATTTTGGTACCATTCAGGTATTATTCTAAAACACTTTATCTTATTTATCTCTTTTAATTTTTGTAACAGCTTTCTGAGGCAGGAAGATTTGATTTCCTCATAAAAAGATAAATTTAAAAATCTACTCAAGGGACTTCCTGGTGGTCCAGTGGTTAAGAATACACCTTCCAATGCAGGGGACATGGGTTTCAGCGCTGGTTGGGGAATTAAGATCCCGCATGCATGGGACAACTAACCCCATGCACTCTAGAGCCCGTGTGCCACAACTAGAGAGGCTGTGTGCCACAATGAAGATCTCACGTGCCAAAACTAAAGACCTGACACAGCCAGATAAATAAATCAATAAATAAAATATTTTTAAAAATCTACACAATGTATCTATGTCACAGAATTATTAAGAAGTGGAGCTGAGGCTATAAGCCAACTCTTGTGACATCTCCCCCATCATGAAAATATTTGTTTTGGTTTCTTTTTCATTTGATTATGGTCAAAGACAAATAAAAATATGTAACTATACCATTTTTGGATGCTAAATAGCACCATTGTAGCCTGAAAAATCAATAATTATAATATACTTTCCTAAGTGAATCCCCCATATATAATCTACTGACCCTCTGCTAATAAGAACAGGACAATTGATTATAGATTTTCTTATAGTTTATTTCTCAGGAAATGAAGCAAATACAATGGTCTCCATGGTGAAAATCCTTTTTATTAAGTTTCCAACATGCCACCAGACAGTATCCAAGCAAAGAAGAATGTAACACTTGTGACAATTTAGTGGCTCTATTTGTGATGAATAGACAGTAGATGTAAATGCACCATTGGTAGATATATCTCAATGTCTTCATGAGTTCTGGGAGCTATTACTTCAAAAAAAACACATGTTTTTCTGCTTTTTAGCTGATTATAGAAAACAAATACATTACTGGAAAGCCTAAGTGAGACTCTTGTGACATTATACTGTACCAACTCATGTGACTAATTTACCAGTACTACTGAAAAAACACTGAGAACAATTGAACCATTTATACACAATATGTTTACTCCTCTGTCAAATGTATTTCTATTTAAACTCTCAGAGTGCACACTTTTCAGTAATTGGTACAGTTAATATTTTTAAAATATCATTTTGAAAATAACTTTAGCATATTTTTCTCAGTTGCAGAAGAGTTGATGGAATTCCATCACACACTGATTCATTATGAGGGACTTACACATGCATTTTACACAACAATCACTGAC
>NW_006785353.1:445988-510721 GCF_000442215.2 Lipotes vexillifer | reverse complement strand
CGCTCTTCCACACCTACACCACTCCCACCATGTGTACTTAGCAGGTTTTATGTTTTTAATTATAATGGCTGCTTGAAGACTCAACAACAAGATTGAACGAGTTTAATTACCTGACATCCTTGAGAGCCATAACAAGGTAGAATAAACTCCAAGTAATGTCCTCCTCACTGGTAGCCTGGGAGTCACCACTGGATGAGGTTTACTCCCTTCTAGTCATATGCCCATGAGAGCCTCAGAATCAGGGCCTGAGAGTGGCTTTAATCAGAGTAGCTTATAAATGATAAAATTAAAAAAACCCAAAACCTTAGGGTACCAACACCCAGAAGGATCCAAAGAAAATATTACAACATGGTACTTGGCACAATTTTGAAATTTAATAAATACTTGCTTAATGAATCAATGAAGAAGTCAAAAATCACTCAGGTTACATTTGCCATTCTTTATCAAGTGGACAGAGCCCTCTCATTAATTAAAAATACCATAAATTCACTATAATAAACTAATGAATGTTAACAAAAGCCTTATTTATAGCAGCTGAAAAAACATATTTACTAGGAGTTAAAACAACTCTTTTCTCACATGCTGGAAGACATATGTACAAAAATCAAGTTAAAGACTGTGCTGTCCAGGAGCATCTTGAAACAACTAGTATAAAAAAGTCTATCTAACTAATTATCTATCTATCTATCTATCATCTATCTATGTATCTATCATCTATCTCTACCTATTTTCCTATCTATCTATCTTTGGAACATTTCTGTAAGAAGTGATAGATGGAGAGACATTTTTAGCAAGAAATCCCAATCCTAATATTGATTGTCCTTAACCAAACTTACTGGAAGATAAATAATACCAGGTGCTCCAGAGTGGACACAAGCATCAGAAATTACCAGATTCATAAATCAGTGGTCTAAAGTGACTGGACAATTAGCCTAGTGGTTGAACACTGCTATGTACCTAGTCAATGACTGCAACAACAGGAGTCATAGACCAAAGGAAAGCCACAACCAGACATACACTTGAAGGGCTAGAAGACAAAGAAGAGGTAGGTGAGGCAGTGGCAGCTGCTAACCTTGGGCAATTTGGGCATCGGGTGTATGTTGGTGGGTGGCCTGTACTGGACACACAGGTAGCAGCAGGAGCAAAGTCAGTTTCTGCAGGTCTAGAAACATGGCAGTCAGCAGAAAGGTATCAAGAGATTTCACAGTTGCTGGGCCCACATTTGGCTGGTTGGCAGCTGGTTGGCTCACCACAGGGCTCTGGGCAGTAGTCCAGGAGCCAGGTTGACAGCTACTGATTAAGCAGAGGGCACCTCCACAGATCACTCTTCCAGATCAGAGAACAGCAGATAAGAAAAAAGGAGTATAGCAATGACTCCCAAAAGAGCAGGGTTATCATTTCCAGAGTGGCAGTTATTGAAAGACATGAAGTTAACAGACCGAGTTTCAGAAGAGTTATAGAACTTTTCTCAGATGTGATTGTCTCCTTCTAAGTAATTTTTCTATATACCTCTACTGCTTTCCAGCACTTCCATACACATACTCATTTCTTGTTTTGCTCAGATTTTTTACTTGATAGCATTTTATTAGTAGTTGTTCAGATGTCAGTGAAAATACTCTCTAAACTTCTCATAAAGTTTTACTTGTATTTTCAAACACTCCTGTCCCAGATACCCTCATTCTGATTACTTCCAGCAAAGTGTGAGGGTTATAAATAGCTGACATGGAATTCCTTCTCCAGGATATGGTGCAAGAAGGGAGGGAGAACATAGTAAGTGTTCTTATCCATAAACTGTGGGTACAAACAACAAAGAATAGGCTAGTGTCTCCCAAAGCAAGAATGACTTCTCATCCTTGAAGTTTTCACAATTCTGGTTGTCAGCAAAATGAGAAAAATATACACAATGTGATGGGATTTTGTAAATTAAACTCTCTAAAATAAACTGTTGCACTTATTCTAAAATTATATCCAGATTATATCCACATGTAAATCCCCCTATTTAAAAAATTCTGGAATGTAAAATTCAAATTAATTGGAATACTCACTGCCTGAAGTAAATATTTTTCCAAAACCTGAACGATTTTGAAAATATTTTCATAGATCCCCATGACAACTGGTGAATTCACAAAGATTTGTCTGGAGGCTGCTCATCTCTCTGCTTTACTCCTGCACGGGCTCAGTAGTTGTGGCTCGCGGGCTCTAGAGAGCAGGTTCAGTAGTTTTGGCGCACGGGGCTTAGTTGCTCTGCAGCATGTGGGATCTTCCTGGACCAGAACTTGAACCCGTGTCCCCTGCATTGGCAGGCGGATTCTTAACCACTGCGCCACCAGGGAAGTCCCCACATTATATTTTAAAGGCTTTTGATACATGTTTCCAAATTCACACTTCTAATACAATGAATACCTGATTCACCAAAACCTCAGTACCATTGGAATTGCTACCATTATTTTTGCCAATTTGATATGGAAAATAACATTTTTTTATTAATCTAATATGCATTTTTAGATGACTGGTGAGATTTCCTATTTTGGTATATTTAATTATTTGTTCATCTTCCTGGTTTTTCAATATTGATTGTTAATCTTACTATCATTTGTTAAGCATATTTCATAACATGAGTTCTTATTCTAAGAATTCAGAAAAAAATAAACACCTAGAAAGGATAATTCAGATTATTTATTGCCAAACAAAAAACTTTGCTTTGAAAATATGGTGAGTTTTTAGGGAAAAAAATAAAGCAGATTCTTGGACTTATCAGTTAGAGGCTTATATTCAGAGATTTGCAATTGGATCCAAGAACCTGATTTACCTTGCAGATTTCTCTACAAAGCCTGGTCATGGATCCACTGGACAAGAAAATCCCCTAGGCATCCACCAATTCTCAAAGTCGCTGATTAGCTGTGCTTACATAAAATAAAAACAATCTCATTGCATTCCAGAGGTTCTTAAGACAGATACTCTTTTCTATTAAAGAGTCCATTTCCAGTGAAAGCTTTCATGAAACTTTCTGCAAATTTTACCTTTTTCAGAAAATACTCCCCAACACCAAATGCATATCAAATTTCTTTGACTTTTGGTGGATAGTTTGCAGAGTAACACACCAGATTTAAGCTTTATTTGAGTTTTGCTTCCAGATGCCAAAGCATTCACGTGGTAACTAAACTTCCTGTTTAGACAGAGAAGATTCAGTAGTAAAGGCGTCCAAGAAAATAAATTGTGGTCAGCACCTAGAATAGTGCCCTTCATATAGTTGTGGCTCGCGGGCTCTAGAGAGCAGGTTCAGTAGTTTTGGCGCACGGGGCTTAGTTGCTCTGCAGCATGTGGGATCTTCCTGGACCAGAACTTGAACCCGTGTCCCCTGCATTGGCAGGCGGATTCTTAACCACTGCGCCACCAGGGAAGTCCCCACATTATATTTTAAAGGCTTTTGATACATGTTTCCAAATTCACACTTCTAATACAATGAATACCTGATTCACCAAAACCTCAGTACCATTGGAATTGCTACCATTATTTTTGCCAATTTGATATGGAAAATAACATTTTTTTATTAATCTAATATGCATTTTTAGATGACTGGTGAGATTTCCTATTTTGGTATATTTAATTATTTGTTCATCTTCCTGGTTTTTCAATATTGATTGTTAATCTTACTATCATTTGTTAAGCATATTTCATAACATGAGTTCTTATTCTAAGAATTCAGAAAAAAATAAACACCTAGAAAGGATAATTCAGATTATTTATTGCCAAACAAAAAACTTTGCTTTGAAAATATGGTGAGTTTTTAGGGAAAAAAATAAAGCAGATTCTTGGACTTATCAGTTAGAGGCTTATATTCAGAGATTTGCAATTGGATCCAAGAACCTGATTTACCTTGCAGATTTCTCTACAAAGCCTGGTCATGGATCCACTGGACAAGAAAATCCCCTAGGCATCCACCAATTCTCAAAGTCGCTGATTAGCTGTGCTTACATAAAATAAAAACAATCTCATTGCATTCCAGAGGTTCTTAAGACAGATACTCTTTTCTATTAAAGAGTCCATTTCCAGTGAAAGCTTTCATGAAACTTTCTGCAAATTTTACCTTTTTCAGAAAATACTCCCCAACACCAAATGCATATCAAATTTCTTTGACTTTTGGTGGATAGTTTGCAGAGTAACACACCAGATTTAAGCTTTATTTGAGTTTTGCTTCCAGATGCCAAAGCATTCACGTGGTAACTAAACTTCCTGTTTAGACAGAGAAGATTCAGTAGTAAAGGCGTCCAAGAAAATAAATTGTGGTCAGCACCTAGAATAGTGCCCTTCATATAATAACTACTCAAAGATATTTATTGAATACATGATGTTGAATGAATGCTTTTGGAGATACAATTTGAAGCAAAGATATGAAGTTGTATTTAATCAACATAGTTTCAGGTTCTATCTCTGGGCAACCTTTATTTTTCCCTTTCAAGCCCTCCCTATCTTTGTCTTTCTTCTTTTCCACCCTCTCCCCACACCACTAGAAAGAAAACAGAAGTGCTGTGTGTACTGCACTGCTTCAACCTAATAATAAATAAAGTAATAGAGAATAGGGTTTTCTACAAGAAACAAAATGTCAAGTATGCTTTAAAATATAGCAGTATTTTCACCCTGCAATCAAGAAAGTTCTGTAATCAATTCATAAATTTGTATTATAGATCTATCTTGCAGGCTATCATCACCTCCAAAGATGCAGCTCGTGCTGACTTGACGATACCAGATATTTATCAACCAATAAGAATTCCATAAAGAAAATGGAAAGTATGCTTCTGTTTTAATGGAGAATGAGGGCTCATCAATGCAACTGCTGTTAACACAAACAGGAACAGGCAATGTGTTATGTGTGAGCCACATAATATTTATTTGTGTAGTCTTTCTTTTCTACTGTGTAGTTAGATCTGAAAATGGTCTATTTATATTTGGAAACAAAGGTGGTTTGTACTCACATATGGAATTTAAAAAATATAGAAAGGTAGAGAAGCAGCAAAATACTTTTTTGTGTCCTGTCAATTAGCCTCTGAAACCATTGACATTAAGTGCCTAGATAAAGCTAAATTGTTCCTCTGAAGGTTCTATGCAAGATGCCTTATTAAGTAAACTCAATTTCTTTGACATAGAAATAAAAGGATTTTAACAGTTTTCAATAAAGCTCTTGTTTGAATTCAGAAGAAAACCTAGCCTATGGTCGATTCTGCTCACTTAAATATATCCTATAGTGCAATCCTTATAACCCTTCCTTTAATTTCTAAACAATTGCCAAAATATGCAAATATTCAAAGAATAAAATATATTATTTTGAGATTTTTTTCTAGAGAATAGTAAAGTGTCTGGATTTTAAATGAGAATATAAGACAATTGTAGAGGAAATACAAAGCTAAGACACTTGTGATCCAGTACTCACTGTGAGTTAAGAAATTTTATAGGTTCATGTCTAAAAATGAGCTGATTAAAGTTGAACAAATGCTTCAAAAATGATAACTGAGACTTGTGTATATGGAAGTATGAGCTCCTATAATTTAATTTTCTATTGCTCTAAATTTTCATGTGGGCCTATTTCATAGGATCATTTGAATGTAACAGTTTCTGTTCAAAAAATATGTTACGTTTTGCTAAGTAATTTGACATACACATTGTGATAGAACTGGTCAGCATGGCTGTAATTAAGAAAGAAAAACATCATGTGTTCAATATTGCATTCGTTCACAGGTAAATTTTTAAATGCTTCGTGCTATCGTATGTTCTGCAATAAGGCATTAAATAATGATATGGTGTTTATTATTAAATTCACATTTAGATGAATTTACATAGAACTTTAAGAAATTTTCTGAGTTAAGATTAAATTTTTTGAGGGACCACAGAGTTTAATGATCCTAAGATTAGCTTAAATTACTATATAAAGTTTGTTTGGATTACTTTTTTAATACTGAAAAATTCTAGCATCTGATTGACAGATCTATATACCGAATGTCCAATTTGCAGCATTGCTTCTCTGGATTCAAGTGAGGGACCTTTATCAAAGTGACATGTTTGACACTGCTGTCTATACAGAAGTGCTGTTCTTCATCCACCCTTGCTGGAATATGAACTTGGAAGATTTTGTGTAAGTTCATCCTACAGCTCTCACTAGCAGCATGTTTTACATGTGACCCATTATATATGTTCCTTGTGGGCAGTAAACTGTCTTCTCATGACATCCTGGAGGCCCAGATGTCACGCAAAGGGCACTCACCCTCTTGGAAAAGGTCACTATTTTCCACAATATGAAAATGTTAGAGTATGCATAGGACATGGATGCTTTCACAATCCACAGGATTTTTCTTAATTAATCCTATTTTAAAAGGTCATTGCTAGATACTTCAGAGTACCAATAACCTCATGTATTTTGTAAGTAGATCTTTAGTTTTCATTTTTAGATATTTCCCAGCACAAGCTAGATAAGTAGGAGGTAGAATAACCTGCTTTCCTCTCAATGTACAACCCAAAATTTGAGAATTCATATACACACCCAAAAATAGAAAAATGATCATGGTGAACGTATTAGCAATAATGACATAAGAAATGACAAAAGAGTGCATTAAAATATGCTGAGCAATTTTCTATACAAAAAAGTAATGCACACAGTAAAAAGGAGCAGAAATATCCAAATAATTTGAGAGAAGAAAAGTCCTTAGACCTTGAAAAATGTCAAGCAAATATTTAAGCGCCATCAGAAAAGTTACAGAATTAAGAATGTTTTCTTTTAAATATTTGTTTTGAAGCTTACAATTAGGGTTACTTTCACATCACAGTATATACTTTTTGTGATTCATTAACCTTCAAAAGATGAGCAAGGTGTTTGTTAAGATATTGGTTAAGTAGCTTTCTATGGAAGGCCAATAACCACCATAGCCAAATTTGAAAGATATTGGACATTGCAAGGGAAAAATAACTACATTTCCTTACTTGGCTAGGAAGGGTACTTCCATATCTTGTACTATAATCTCAAATTTGCTATGCTTCTTGTTTCTATTGGTTTAAGAGTTACACACATTATATATTCTCTGTCACATAATAGCTACAAAGGAGCTATCTGAAAGTTCAAACTCTGCTGTTCTATTTTTTTTCATCTGGTGAAACAAATGCATGAATAGAAGTAATAGATGATGTTAAAACATCTAGAGGACAGTACTGTTGCTTATCCCTGCATGGCTGCTGACATTTCACAAAGCAAAAATTGTTACTGGACTTCTTACTTCTCCTCCTCAGTGGTGTGTACCCTACAAAATCTTAGGCCAAAGCTAGAGTTACTCCAATGAAACATTAGATTAATGACTGATTAACAAATACTAATATTTATGGTTGCAAATTATTTTTAAAGATTGTCTTCCTGGACATGGAAGCAACCTAAATGTCGATTGAGAGATGAATGGATACAGAAGATGTGGTACATATATACAATGGAATATTACTTAGTCATAAAAAAGAACAAAATAATGCCATTTGCAGCAACATGGATGGATCTTGAGATGATTGTCATACTGAATGAAGTAAGTCAGACAGAGAAAGACAAATATATGTTATTTATATGTGGAATCTAAAAAAATGGTACAAATAAACATATTTACAAAACTGAAATAGAGTCACAGATGTAGAAAACAAACTTATGGTTACCAAGGGGGAAAAGGGGAGGGATAAATTGGGAGATTGGGATTGACATATACACACTACTATATATAAAATGGATAACTAATAAGGACCTACTATATAGCACAGGGAACTCTACTCAATACTCTGTAATGAACTGTATGGGAAAATAATCTAAAAAAAGAGCATATATGTACATGTACAACTGATGCACTTTGCTGTACAGCAGAAACTAACACAACATGGTAACTCAACTATACTCCAATGAAAATTAATTTTAAAAAAAGATCATCTTGTGAGAGAATCAGTCTTTCTTATGTAATATGAAGAACTTTGAGTCTTACTGTCTCAGCAAGATGCTATGATTCATGATAAGTATAGAAGAAATATTCATTTCTAATTGGATGCTCATCTGGCTGTGTTTACTCTGCTTTTGGAAAACAACGAAAGCTTGTTAAATACATTTTAAACATACCTGAGAGATTTGATGGCCCTGTTGTTGGCATAAGTGTCTAATACATTGAATATATTGGTCAATTCTGGTACTACTCTCAAATCACTCACTACCCTCCATTCACACCAGCCTCCTGTTCTGAATACTCTCCAAGTTTGTGCTTTTGATCTTGTTCTCCCTGCCTAGAACACACCTGCTTCAGTTTATCATGGGATGCTCTCCTAAGCCTTCTAGTTACAATGCATGTGTCATTCTTTACAAGACAAAATGCCTCTGACCTTGCTGAAAGTAGCTGACACCCCCCCATTTATAATACCATTTCACTCCCTTTATCCTACCTTATACACTCTAATAGTATCATATCTTTATCAGTGTTTACTCTTATTTTCTTTTATTCCCCCGGATAATGTGTAACCTCCATAAAGGAAGGGGTAGTATCTGTCTTGTTGTTTATCACTGCATCTCCATCACCCTTTACAGAAGTTGGAATGTAATAGAAATTCCTTATTATTTACTGAACGATTATGCACGCTGAAATAACTTCAAATGATGAAAATTTATTAATCAAAATGATACACTGAAATACTGAGTTGTAAATCTGAAACAGTTATTTTATTTAAATAGATTTTTTTCAATCATTTCAGGGACTATATATTAAAAAAACAAAGCAAGAGACTGGTTTAATAATTTAAATGATGGAGGGAACAATGATTAAGTAGTCATGCTACTGTGTACATTTCTTTTGGATCAATTAAGAATAAGGAAAATTAAAGAGATTATTTCTCCACTGTTCAACCTTTCTTTATGAGGAGGTGAGCTTCTGACGTATATAATTTCCTTCAGCTCGCTGATGGTTTCAGGAAAACTCACTGATTTTCAAGTTGTTCAACTTTTTCTTGTTTTCGACAGAAGTGATGACTTCTAAGCTCTTTACATGTTGGAGCTGAAACTGGAAGTCCATACATTCCTCAAGAGTCACCTCCATACAGCTCAATAACAAAAAAACAAACAACCCAATCCAAAAATGGGCAGAAGACCTAAATAGACATTTCTCCAAAGAAGATATACAGACTGCCAACAAACACATGAAAGAATGCTCAACATCATTCATCATTAGAGAAATGCAAATCAGAACTACAATGAGATATCATCTCACAGCAGTCAGAATGCTCAACATCATTCATCATTAGAGAAATGCAAATCAGAACTACAATGAGATATCATCTCACAGCAGTCAGAATGGTCATCATCAAAAAATCTAGAAACAATAAATGCTGGAGAGAGTGTGGAGAAAAGGGAACACTCTTGCACTGCTGGTGGGAATGTGAATTGGTACAGCCACTATGGAGAACAGTATGGAGGTTCCTTAAAAAACTACAAATAGAACTACCATATGACCCAGCAATCCTACTACTGGGCATATACCCTGAGAAAACCATAATTCAAAAAGAGTCATGTACGAAAATGCTCATTGCAGCTCTATTTACAATAGCCAGGAGATGGAAGCAGCCTAAGTGTCCATCATCAGATGAATGGATAAAGAAGATGTGGCACATATATACAATGGAATATTACTCAGCCATAAAAAGAAACGAAATTGAGCTATTTGTAATGAGGTGGATAGACCTAGAGTCTGTCATACAGAGTGAAGTAAGTCAGAAAGAGAAAGACAAATACCATATGCTAACACATATATATGGAATTTAAGAAAAAATATGTCATGAAGAACCTTGGGGTAAGACAGGAATAAAGACACAGACCTACTAGAGAATGGACTTGAGGATATGGGGTGGGGGGAAGGGTAAGCTGTGACAAAGCGAGAGAGAGTCATGGACATATATACACTACCAAACGTAAGGTAGATAGTGGGAAGCAGCCGCAAAGCACAGGGAGATCAGCTAGGTGCTTTGTGACCACCTGGAGGGGTGGGATAGGGAGGGTGGCAGGGAGGGAGACACAAGAGGGAAGAGATATGGGAGCATATGTAAATGTATAACTGATTCACTTTGTTATAAAACAGAAACCAACACACCATTATAAAGCAATTATACTCCAATAAAGATGTAAAAAAAAAAAAAGTCACCCCCAATGGCTTCACCTTCTCTAATTTTTAGAAAATGTTCCATTGGAGAAGAAAGAAACTACTCTCTATATTGAGAAGTGATTATTCAGAATTAAGCTTTGAGTAAAGACTCAGATTCCAAAATCTCAGCTCAAAATATCTGAACAATCTGCTAGACTAACCCTACATTTTTTTCCTTATGTGTGCTGCTTTAAAGACTAACCCAATTATCATTCAAGTGTAAATATTTAATTTTCTTCAGTCTATCTTAGGCAAGATAAGGAAAAGATGATTCTGTCTGATTTTGAACTCCAGAGACAGTGCTTCATGATTGCTTATGATGGAGACCTAAAGTGCTCTCTTGATTGGAGTTCATTAAAGAAGGACAATATATTATTTGAGTTCATCGTTTGACAGAAGGAAGGCAGTCCTCTGATATCCAGTTTAAAGACAATTATACCCAGAGGGTTAATCACAATCAACACACTGGTGCTTAAATGTTAATAAAGAATTTTTAATTTTTTGAGGAAAAAAGAGCTTAAATACCTATCCTCCACTTATTTTAGCCAGAGGAAATATATCTATGAAGTTATAAGTCAATAAATATCAGCTAATATCAATATATTGATCTGGAATTAGTTGGCTAAAGTAAACAAAATTTTGTTCTGTAATCACAATGTAGTTTACTAGAGAAACATACGCTGTAAGAAAACTTGGAAATAAATCTCAGATCAGTAATTTACAATCTGTATGATCTTGGCTAAATTAGGAACAATTATCACTACCTTGCCAGATATTAAAGTAGTTAAATTAATTAAATAAGAAACATTACCCACAGCTGGCAACACAAAATTATCACATGTGAGCTAATGTATAACTATCAGCAAGTCCTATCTAGTCATGGAATATTGGATATAAAATTTCCCTTAATTATCCAGCTCTTAGAATTTTGAACTATGGGGAGATGAGAAGTGAATATTTGTCTCCACCCACACAGAATAAAGCTCCAAATGGCTAAAAAAAAATACATGTAGAATTTCTCATCAGTACTATCCTAAATCTAAATACCACTTTCCCTAGATTTCACTACCATCTGACCCAAAATATAATTTATTTAAACTCAAATCCATAAACCTTTACAGAAAGCCTAGTCATATATTGACCAAAAGGAAACTTCAAAGAGCTCAAATTCTGAAGAAGAGTTCAGAAATACAAATGAAATGAAAAATTAAGCATGACATTGATGTAAGAATAGACAAATAATGAATAGAACAGAATAAAGAGTCTAGGTATTGACACACCCATATATAGATACTTGATTTATGTACCAAGGGCATTGAACTGCAGTACAAAATGAAGCACGTTTTTAGGAGATGGTGCTGGATCAACTGCAATTTTGGCCCCTAGGACACACACACACAGACACACACACACACAAACACACATGAATTTCACATTGATAGTATATTTAAATGTTGAAAGGAAAACAAAAAACATTTTCTAAAGTTATCATGTAGTATCTTCATTAATTTTCTTAATAAGGACAAAAGAGTACTAACCATAAATAAAAGACTGATAAATTGGACTAACTTAAAGTAAGGAACTTGTATCAGTCTAAAGGCATGATTAAGTGAAAAGGCAGGCAATGATACGGGAGAAGATATTAAATATATGTATCTCCAAAAAAGACCTAATATATGGACTACATAAAAGACTCTTAGCATCCTAAAAACAGGCAACCAAATAAAACCATGAGCTAAGGACCTAAATATCTACTACACACACACACACACACACACACACACACACACACACACACACACACACACAAATAATATTCAAATGGCCAGAAGCATTTTAAAAATGTTCTCAACCTGATGAATTAATAGAGAAATTCAAAATAAAACCAATATTTGTTATAACTACATACTCACTAGAATGGCTAAACTTAAAAGAACTAACAATTATAAATATGGATGAGGATGTAAAGCAACTGGAATTCTTATGCTTTTGAGAGTAGAAATCAATATTGGTATAACTACAAGGCATAACTTTGTCATGGTATAAAATAAAGCTGAGCAGGCACGTTTCATACAATTTGTCAACTTTACTCCTAAATATACTACCCAATAGAAATATGTCCATTTGTATATCAAAAGATATGTACAAGAATAAAAGAGTATTTTATACATTATTTCTAACAGATCCAAGCTTGAAACAGCCCTTCTGACCAGCAACGGCAGAATGAATAAATACATTTTGGTGTTTTGGTACCTTGAATATTATACATAAAGGAAAATAAACAGACTACTGGTATGTTTAATAGCATGCAAGAATCACACAAACACAATATTTAATAAAGAATCCCAAGACAAATTGGTAGATACTACATAATTTCATTTTAAAGTTCAAAAACAGGCAAAACTAATATATGGGTTAGAGGTCAGAATAAAGGCTACATCTGTGAAGTAACGATTTGTGTACAAATTCATATGTATATCACATTTCAACTAAAATCTCATTTAAAATTATTTTAAAAAATAATCAGTCCAACAAGATCAGCAATAGAAATATGTCTGAGATAAAAGGAAAGCTAAGTCAAGGTGTGATTTACTCATTAGCATAAGGGGCAAGGAGAGGGCCTGGGAAAAGCTTCGAAAAATAAAGGGTATAGATGTCACAAACTCAAAATATCTAGGAGAGCCAGGCAAGTAAGGCAAAATAATGAACTAAAATGGGTTTTGAAACAGTAGCATGAACATAGTGATAAGAGAAACCAACATTCATCTTCCATGTCAGAAGATCCATAAGGAGAGATGGGTTCCAAGAACCAGAGGCACATGCCTTCTCTAAAGGGAACAACCACTAGTTAACATCTAGAGAACATTGTCTTTCTTGCACACTGACAAAGTTTCTAAATATTACAGTTCCTCAAAAAGGTGAACATGCGTGCCTTTACACTTTAGTTTTATTTTATTTATTTATTTATTAAAATTCTACTTCTGTTTGCTGATAAAGCAGCACTTTTTTTGGTTTTGTTTGTTTATTTATTTATTTATTTTTGGCTATGCTCCACGGCATGCAGGATCTTAGTTCCCTGACCAGGGAATTGAACCTGCACCCCCTTCATTGGAAGCGTGGAGTCTTAACCACTGGACCACAAGGGAAGACCCTTACTTTAGTTTTTGAAATATATACCCCTACACATTTTATGTTGAATGAGGAAAAAATTGTACCTTTAATACAGATATGTCCCATAGTATGTGACTTCTAGTAAATACTGAGAGAGTTCAAGTTTGTCTTATGCACCTGTGTATCTCTTGGGCCTGGCACAGGATGGCTTGGGATGTAGTAAGTAAGTAATAAAAATTTTACTGAATAAATTAACAGTTTAATAAAGTTGGGCTGTGTTTTTAAAAGCGACTATGAGTCTTCAGGGTAGATAGATCAGAAGTTCATCCTGGTCTTGATGACGACATGCAAAAGTGTGGATGCTTATAAGAAACAGCATGTTTGGGGAACTACGTGTAAGTAGAATCATAGGAGCTTAGTATTTGCAATACTGAGAAGATGAAGCCAAAGAAGAGGGAGGGAGAAAGACAATGAAGAAAAAAAAAACAGATGTCATGATAAGGGGTCTGTATTTTCATTTTATAGGAATAGATCATAAGAAGCCATCAAAGACTTAAGCAAGAGTGAAATATGATTCAGTTTTCAATCAGAAAGGACATTCTGGTCAAAATATGTTCACTGGAAGAGAAAGATAAGGAAATCATTCCTAATCTTACCTTTTCAATATAACTTCCACCAAGGGCTTTTTGGGTCTCTTAAGTATGTAGGATCAGAGATATCAGAGATCTATAAATCAGCTTGAGGAATAAACCATCAAGCTATTCCCCTACTGTAAGATAAAATCATATGGCTGAGTGTACCATGTCCTAGTTACTTCTGCAGGAGTTGAGGTTGGCCATGTGTGTTTTAAAATAAAATAATGAAAGACAAACTGAAGAACCAGATTCTTAGTTCTGACTTAAACTCATTTATTACAACCCAAACCAAATAAATTCTTCCCACACCTAAGCGACATTGAATAGCATTCTAAACCAAATAATTTTATGGCAAGGAGAGATGAAAAAAAAGATAAAAATGTGAAAGGAACAGTTTTCATTAGATGAGGCACAGGAAAATCAAGAAAAAGCAGTCACTACATACTAGGAAAGAAGAAGCAAAAGGCCATGGAGTTTAAATTTTTGTCTTGGATCTTCAGAGTGATTATTAGCTGGAATAAGGAAGTTACAGGCCTCCCCAGGCAGAGAAAGATGGATGGCAAGTACTAAACACAGAGGCTGGCATCCACTGAAGAGAGGATGCAGAGGTCTGAGGCTGTTGGACACAATGCCAAAAGAATTATCCCAAAGGAGAGGAAGGGTAGGGTGAACAAGAAGATTATATGAAATGAGGGCAGATGTGGAGTAATTGGAGACATGAAGCAAATATAGAGAATCTCTATTGGGAAGTAGAGGAGGGAAAATCAAGTGTTTGGACAATTCTCTGTGGGCAAAAGAGAGTTACTGACATTTTTGAGTAAGAGTCATATGATGAAATTAATTTTAGGAGTATTAACTCTAAACACAGTATTCAAGCTAAAGAGAAGACACTAGAGATAAGAGTCAAGATGGCAGTAAGAAATGTATGTATTCACCAAAGGGGAACACAACCCAACTTGAGTGATGATGGCGATAATAGAAAGGGTAAATGTATGAAAAGACAATTTCAGTGGATAGAGGGAGAAAAGCATTACAGTGGGTAATGCTGTGGGTATGAGGACCACCAGGCAAATAACCCAAGGGGGCAGCATCCATAAGTGAGGAGTCTCAGGGGTTGGCAGCTGCTAGACACATAGCTCAGAGGTCTAGAGCATACTGGGAAGCGGGATCCAGAGATGCAGGAAGAAGCAGGAAGAAAACTGGTGCCTTGGCAGGGTCTGGGCACATAGCAACCAGAGGAAGGGCAGCTGGAAGTTTCACAGTTGCTGGGCTCACAGCTGGCCGGCTGGTAGCTGGTAGGTTCACTGCAGGTCTCTTGGCCATTGTTCAGGAGCCAGGTATGGTCTTGACAGCTGCTGGGCAAGCAGAGAACATCCCCACCGCTCACATTCGTAGAGCAGAGGGAAATGGAGGAGGGAGGAGGAACATGACAGGCATTTCTGAGGGATCCCAAGCTGTAGTTTCCAGAGCAGTAGTTGTGCCCAGGCACAGTGAGATTTCAAGAGCAAGCAGCGGTTGATTTGAAAGAAGTGAGGTTTCAAGTTTCTCATTCGGCTTTGCTCCCTGCAATACCCGCAGAAGGTGGTGATTCTGTACAGACTCTCTTCCTCCTTGTTGCCTGAGATGGCATCAGAACTCTATTATAGCCCAAGAAGTGGTGCCACCACCTCCCATAACACTGGGTGCTCCTTGCAATGCCTTCCATTGATTAAGTATATCTATACAGCAGTGTGACGGAATTTTAATAGTACCTATGCTTCTTAAATTATCCAACCTCAACAGGTATTTTAAAGGTCATTTACTTATTCTAATTATAACCGCCACTACATAAACATTCTTAGAATTCGTCTCTTGAAATTGACTTGAATAGTGGTAACGAACTTCTTTAAAACAATGGCAAATTATCTCTCTTTGAGGGGGAATTCTATGCTTTTTGGAAATTGCCAAAGATTAAAAACTTGAAAGCAATTATGTCGTAAAAGAATGAAAAATCCTATAACCTATACGACTGGGGGCAGAGAGAGTCTAAAAATAGTATACTATATTGGTCTTCTCTGGTGGCGCAGTGTTTGAGAGTCTGCCTGCCGATGCAGGGGACATGGGTTTGTGCCCTGGTCCGGGAAGATCCCACATGCCGCGGAGCGGCTGGGCCCGTGAGTCATGGCCGCTGAGCCTGCGTGTCCGGAGCCTGTGCTCCGCAACGGGAGAGACCACAGCAGTGAGAGGCCCGCGTACCGCAATAAATAAATAAATAAAAATAAAAATAGTATACTATAGAAAATTTCAATGTGCCGAAATTTGTGCTTTGCTCTGTTTTAGAATCCTGGTGGAAAGTGACTCCCCAGTGAAATATCTTTTTTTAAAAAAAGTCCTGCTCATTTTATTCATTTCAATAAATAAATTAAGTCAAGTTGAAAGTTTGATTTATGTGTATTCTTAATACAAATAAATAAATTGGGCTCAGTTTAAATTATGGATCTTACTGCAAACAGAAGCAAATAAGTAAAACCCCTTTAAAAAAATGATACAACATGACATTTTTCATAGTTATTATAGGCTTATCATTTCATGGTTATTCATGTTCCAACTGAAAACTAATGTTCTTGGTTAAAAAAAAAAATTAGAACAATGATTAAGACATAGAAATGGATTTGGTTTTGGTTTACATTGATTCTGATGGCAGTTTCCAAAGAGGAACATTTAAACTGCTGTACATGGGCAATAGCATCAAAATAAATGTAGAGTTTTCCTAAGTATGAATACTTTGAAGGTTATTTGGGGATATATTTTCTGGTAAAAATTTGTTTAAACGATGCATGATTGTGTTTAGCCTCAACCATCCCACTGTATTTTTCATATAACAACATATCTAGTGGCTTCAAGGGCTATTTAAAAAAAAAAAATTATCTACTGGATCTAAGTTCCAATTCCCCTTAGCTAAAAATTCAATGTAAATCACAGCACTTTCTTTTATTTTTATGTTCAGTGGATATGCTTATTAATTCTCCCTCTGTCCTGGAGTAGAATCTGTGAAATAGATTGATTTCTCTGTGAGCCAATACGGGACTATTTTACTACCAGGGAGAGAAATAGGAAAAGAAAATGATTTAGCCTCTGAGGTTCTGTGCTAACATGTTGAAATTATCTCAGTATTTTAGGTCAGAGAACATTACCCTTTGACGATTTGTACCTGATGTGTTTGAGGAGTCTGCCCTCACTCCTCTCCCCACCCTGCCAGCTTTCATCACATGATACTGTTTGTACACTTTGCAAGAGTCCTGTTGTGAAATCCTGGATGCTTCAGCTGAATGGCATTAGTAATAAGTATAGCCATATTTAATTGAATGCTTATCAGTTTTATAGGTCAATGCTCTTTATGCCTGCTCTTCTCATTTATAAGCAAGAGTCCGACATCTGCATCAATTGTGTGTATGTATGTATATGTATTAGTGTCTATTCTGGGCAACACCTTGCAATGTGCATACCCACATGTGTAATGTCAATTTATCCTCATAATTCTTTAGAGTAAATTTTTAAATTTCAAGTATTCATATGAGAAAAATTAAGATATGGAAAGTTTTGATATGAAGAGAAACATTTAAACAAAGGGGGTTCAAACATTTGTTTGTTTGTCCTTGACCCCAAAATGTTTTATTTCTCATTATCCAATATGGCAGTATATAGAGATACATTGATACCATCATTTACTAACTGGGTGACCCTCGGCAATTTGCATAATCACTCTGATCCCCTGTCACTATCAGTATCCTTTCATGAAACAACAGAAATATTTATGTCTATTTTCAGTGTCATTTTAGGATATGTTGAGATGTAAGAAAAAGTAAGTGTAAACTGCAAAACACTATAGCAGAATAATTAATTTTCTTGCTTTGGAATTCTTAACCCATTCCAAAGAGTACCACCTCGGGTTTAATTCCTTTAGAGCATGTCCACGAGACTCTCATTTTTCTGTTGTGAGTAGGTAACAATGCAAAAATATTCATGGATTTCAAAAATTAGAAGTGCCTTGAATGTAGGTTGTCCCCTAATATAACAAATGTTGAACTGATGTTTTTTGATAATGACTCTCTCAGTATACAAGTAGAGCTCACACAGACATAACAGCAGGTACCTCATTAGTAAGCTTTTATAAACTACATGTTTCAGGCTCTTCTTCTGATGCAAGAGCCCAGGAAGGGACTGAGGAGCTGGGTATCCTGTGTGTTCCTCTAGATTTACCCACTTTGTTGCTTTTTCTTCAATGAACTAGGGGTCCTTACCTCTCCTGCTCTAGAAAAAACAACCCCGATTTTCCCTTTTTCTTGGACACAAAGAATCCTCAGAGCATTGCAACAATAAACTTATGCCAATAAATGACTCCCTTGTATTCACTCATTCATTCAACAAATATTTATTGAACATTTTGTATGTGCAAAACATGATAGACGTTGACAATGATACAAAGATACTATTGATTTCTGCTTCCAGACACATCCAATCTTGTAGATGTGATAGGATGGATACACAATCCATGTCACTGTTTAATAAGTTCTATAAATGGTATATGGAGAAGGGCAAATGTTGTTCATGGGCTTTACCTAAAGTTGGCTTTTGATATTAATTTTGAGGGATGGGAGGGAATGGCAGGTGTTTAGGAGAATATGAAGACAATTCAGGCTGTGGCAAAAGGTATAAAGACAGAAAAAAAATGTTGACCATGTTTTCAGTGGAAGGTTCTTAAGGCAAGCTGTAGTAAGTAACTTAGATTCACATGCTGAATCTAATTCAATCATCAAGGAAGTACTTAAGATTTTGTCCTATAGGCACAGTGATCCAGTAACTGATTTCAAGAAGAGAGAGCTATGATTAAATTACAGCACAGATTGGAAAGAGGGAAAACCCGCTGCTTCTTGCAATGCAAAGAAAGGAGTGTGTGTGTGTGTGTATGTGTGAAAACACGCACACACACACACATACACATACACTCCTCTCTTTGCATTACAAGAAAAACATTCTTTTTATATGACTTATTTTCTGAATATATTACAGAACACTTATTAGCTATTATTTACTGAGTCCCTATTATATACCAGGCATTGTTCTAAGTGCTTTACATGTATTAACTGATTTAATCCTCACTACATCCCGTTCAAGTAGGCATGATCATTATTCTCAATGCATGTAGAGAAACTTAGTTGATCCTTAATAAATATAGCATTCACAAAATATAACTTAGATTTTCTTTATCAAATAAAAATTGACCATTAATTAGTCAATAATCTCTTTTACATACTTTTATCTCCATCTATCCATTTTCACCAGGGAAAGTCAACTTTCAAGGAATATAAAAGAACACGAAGAGAGAAAGAGATTCAGGTGGACTGAACACCCTTCGGTCAAGCTTTTTTTCTCCTGCCCATCCTAATATTCTGATTAGTATTCATCTTAGCTTGGTTTAGAGAAGACAACCAGTTAATTATCTGAAGTCAGTACATTGCAATCTGCAACATAATGAAGCATTCTAATTTTAGCACCCCCTATTGGATGCCATGTGTAAAATCATGAAATTATAATCAATTGAAAGAATTAAGTAATGTAGAGTTTGCGGTAACTGATAAAGTCAGGCTGTAATCTACTTTCAATTGAATTTTTACTATAATATTCTTGAGTATGGAAACTATGGCTTATGTATGATTTCAACAAAATTTGCTACACTCATTCCTACTTTATTCTTACACAAGAACTTTCCCTCCATGATGTTAGAAAATCATTTGAATCCTTTCATTCCTGTATTAAAGACAGTGTAGGTGGAGGTACCCCTTCCACAATTCATATTTAATCCTTGAATTGTGTCCCTTTCACATTATTAGTTACTATTTACTGAGTCCTTATTACATACCAGACATGGTTTTACATGTTTTACATGTATTAACTGATTTAATCCTCACAGCATCCCTATTCAAATGTTTCGAATTCCTCTCTGTGCCAATATATTTTATCAGCTTTATTGAGATATAATTGACGTACAATAAGCTGAGCATATTTAAAGAGTACAGTTTGATAAGTTTTCACATTTGTTTAAACCCAAATTAAGATAATAATCATATTCATCACTCCCCAAAAATCTCCTTATGCCCCATGTAGTCCTTCCCCTCCAGCCTTCTCCACCTCACTCCACCCCTACCCCATCCCCAGGCAACCATTGATCTTCCTTCTGCCATTTTGTGTTAGTTTCTATTTTCTAACATTTCATGAAATGAAATGAAATTGTAGAGCATATATTCTTTTTTTCTTTCTTTCACTAAGTATACTTATTTTGAGATTCATCCATTGTATAGTTGTTCCTTGAATTGCTGTTCAGTGTTCCATGATGTGGATATAATATAATATGTTTATCTACTCATAAGTTGATGGACAATTGGGTTGTGTGCAGTTTTTGGAAACTACAAACACAAATATGCTATGAACATTTGTATACAAGTTTTTGAATGGACACATGCATTCGATTCTCTTGGGCAGACACTTTGAGTGGAATGATGTGATCATATCATACGTCAATGTTTAACTTTTAAGGAACAGACTGTTTTCCAAAGTGACTGCATCATTTTATATTCCCACCAGCAGTGTATAAGAGTTCAAGTTGTTTCAGGTTTTTTCCAACATTTGGTATAGTTAAGTTTTAAAAATTTCAGTCATTCTATTAACTGTATATAGTAGTATTTCATTGTGGTTTTAAATTGCTGGTGACTGATGATTCTGAGCATACGCATTGGTTATTTTCCATTTTCCATCATTGCTTATTTTATATCTTTCTTAATAAAGGACCCGCTCTATGTTTTGTACATTTTTCTGTTGGGTTGTTTGCTTTCTTATTTTTGAGTTTGGAGTGTTCTTTAAATATTTTAAATACAACTCCTTTATTAGATATATGATTTTAAAATATTCCCTAACAGTCTGTGGCTTGTCTTTTTATTCCTGTAATAGTGACTTTTTGAAGAGCAGATATTTTTAATTTTGATGAAGTTCAATTTATTAATTTATAGATTGTGTTTTTGATGTTGTATTTAAGAAATACAACCTCGTGTCTTAAAGACTTTTTTGCCTATGTTTCTCCACTCATTTTTTTTTTTTTAAATCTAATTTCTATCCTCACCAACATTTCAAGCTGTTATCTTAAAGATCACCAATGATTAATTCCCTACCCAACAGCTATCTTGGCCCTCGTTCCGAACTCCATGACACATTTGACATTGCTGCCCATACTTTCCACTTTGAAACATTGTTCTCCTTCTACTTCAGCAATGCTCTAATCTCAAGGTTCTATTTCTGTTCCATGGAATACCTATTTTGTCTTTATCTACTTCCCTTTTTTCCTTCTATTCCCCAGAATATGATCCTTCTTAAGCCTCTTCTTCTTCTGCATTCTTATCCATCTGCATTCATTAATCTTAAGCATACGATTAATAGCTCTACATGAATTCCTCTGAATTAATAATTATAGGCTTGCTCTCTTTCCCGATATCTGTACCTGCATTGGCAATTGTCTTCTAGATCATTCCACTGGGGCACTTTATACTTCAAATTAAATATTTATATGTACACAACGTACACAGTGCTTTCTTCCAAGTTGATTCCTCCTCCCATGAACTTTATATCTGCTTATGGCACCATATTCTCTTAGTTACATGGGCTTAAACTTATAAAACTATCCTCATTAATACTTCTATCTCTATCATATTCCCAAAGATGAGATTAATAGTGAAATTTAGCTCAGGTAATGTCTCTTCCTTGGTTGCACTTATCTTGAACACTTCTCTATTGCCCAAAAAAAAAAAAAAAAAATCAAAGATCCCTAAATTGTCATTCAAAGCTATTCATAATACGGGTCCAAAAAACATACATTGCTAATCATAAGTCCTTCAGGTTTTTTTTTTTTTTTTTTGGATGACCCTATTTGCCATTCTCAGTATTTACTGAAAATGAATGACTCACTAACATTGTTGGTTTCCTCTTTGCTTCTTAGATGCTTTTCTACCCTGTCTCTCCTTACCCATATCCTACTTATTCTTTACAGTTCAAGTCAAACATAACAACTACCAGGACACCTTCACTTCTGCCCAAGCAGAAGTAATTTCTTTTCCCTTTGAACTTATTTCTACATTACCTATCTCCTATTATACTAATGATTTCGTACCTTATATTTTATTAAGTATACGTCTTATTTTTGCTTCTCAGTAATAATTACATTAAAGACATTATAGCCTTATTTATGTTTGTATTGCTAAAAATGCCCAGCATTCTCACTGTTTTCTGTAAACATTTATTTTAGAAATGAATGAAAATGCTTTAGTCAATTATTTTTCTATTCAATGAGTGCACTTTCAATGAGTGCCCTTTATTATCTCTTACTTTATCTCAAATGTTTCTTTCTTACTGAAGTATAGTTGATTTACAATGTGTTAGTTTCTGGTGTACAGAAAAATTATTCAGTTACATAGATACATATATATATATATATTCTTCTTTATATTCTTTTCCATTATAGGTTTATATCAAATTGAAGACTTTCATGTAGTTCAATGTATGTGATGGTAAATGGCTGTTAAGGAAAATTTATCAGGGACTGGCAGAGTCTGTCTTAAGTCATACTTTCTGATGTTTCCTAATCTGTTCATTGGATGTCGATGTATATCTTCGACCTTTTGGCCATTAGTTTTATAAATTAGAACTTATCATTGTTTTTGGTTCTTTGAGAGCTTTTCGCAGTGAAAGCAAAGATTTACTCTAAACCTCCTAGAAAGAAAGAGGCATAGGTCTCTTATAGTTCTTGTCTTGGATTTTTCCCGTATAATGCACTTTACAGCCAGGGGCATTCAGTTCACCTCCTGGTCACAGAAGACCCTTGTTCAGCTATTTCCTTTCATAGCATAAGCACCTCTCCTGGCTACTTTTTACCCCAGACTCTCTAGGCACATAGGAACTCCAGAAAAAGATTTTATAAGAAAAAATTATCATTTTAGAGTGTAAAGATTTTCTAGTTGTTTTTTGTTTGTTTGTTTTTAATAGAACATGAGATCAAAATAGCAATGCTATAACTTGTCAGCAGCTCAGCAGTCCCACTAAAATCAATAGCTGCTTTCTGGGAGTTTGGCTCTAGCAAACCTTTATCCTGCCAGAGAGAACAGCAGGGACAAATGAAGACTCTGAGTTCCCTAAAACCTTTTTTCCTCTGAAGCATTATTTTATAACACTTCATAAAATATAGAGAATCACTCTTCTTCAATTAAAAGACTGACATTTAATTGATTCAGGTCTGTATCCTGGTCTTTATAACAGGCTATTCCCCGGTTCTGGTAGAACAGTTTCTTGCTTTCTTTTTCCCCAAGCTGAAGAGGTTTTTTCTATTTTTCTAGAAGTTTTCTCATAATATTTGAAAACCTCTCATCTCTTTCCTTGACTAATACCTCTAGAGATGGTCTTCTTTTATATTCAAGTAAGTTAATCTGTGATGAAGTACTCTGAAAACCTGGGAATTGGTTACCATAAATAGTAAACATATTTTCTTTTTTTTTCATGTTGGAAGTAGGAAAAGGAGATATGTTCCATTCTCATCTACCTTATATCACCAGGAGTTCTTCTCCAGAGAAATTCAGGTCTATTCTGAGGAAAAAAAAAATAATGGAGGACTCTTTCCTATCTAAAATACTTGTGGATTGGATTATGTAGCAAATGGTCCTTTACCTTAAAAAAAGTCCTAAATCAGTAAGTTCCTTGATAATTATATGAAACATCACTAAGACTATGGAAGACCTAATTTTATGATAAATAAAACAGTACCTTTCATAATAATCATCCAATACCTAGCATTTCAACATTAGACTTGGGCATGAATGAACTGACTTAAGGTTTGAATCTTCATGCAAAAAATTAAAGAAATGAAGAAACTGAAAGAAAGAGAAGATAATGTGACCTTGTAGGTGGGGCCTTTTGGGTCCATTCAATGTACTTTTGTTGTTTCAAGTATTATAGGCCTATACTTCCCCATTCTGTCAATTCCAAAGCAGATTCCCCTTGATTGTGAAGAACTGTATGTATAGAAGTGCTCGTAGGTTTGGGACCCCTTTCAGCTACAAGATCCCATGACTGATGATTATGCTAATTGGAATCTTTGTGAAAGGGAGTCTCTACCCATTTAATGCTGCTTGGGGACCTATTAATAGTAACTTCACTGAAATATAGAGGAAGACATATTGAATAGATTTGCTTGTAGCTTCTGTTGGTCAGGTTAATCAGAGTAGCCAGTGGAATGACATAATCACAGGAAAATTCTTGAGAAGTGTTGCAGCAAAAATAGAACTGAAGTTTTCCCTTCCCTGAGAACAAGGAAAATAAAGGGAAGAGTGAACAGGCTAGAGAAGAAACATAATCTGGCCTGAAAGTGTTAATCACTCCTTGTTTTACTCTAACTGTCACTAATTTGTAGTAACTAGATTTGTACTTACAAAGCTAACCTCACTCCCTGACACTATGTAATTTACATTTGGCACCTATCACCCCTAACTCTGTGTGACTTACATCCTGTGCCTCTCACTCCCTAACATTATTATGTCCCGGCACTTACATTCTGTATGTCCCTTGTAACAAATCACCCCTTATAGTTTTTGCATTTCAGAACAAGCTCACCGGCCGATAAACCAGAGGCAAACAGATGCAATTACCAGACTGCCGGACACCAATTTCCAGGCCCCCTGATGCTAGCTATGACTGTTTTGAAATAATGCAAAGGAAAGGAAGAATGCAAGACATTCACTACTTTGATCCTTATCATATATCCTGGACAGCGAGCCACATATAAAATCTTCCCTGATTCCCAAGGATGGGGAGGCACAGTTCTTGAGGCGCTAGCCTGCTGTGTCTTCCCTTCTGCCTGGCAGAAAAAATGAAGCCATCTCTCTCTTCCTCTAAAATCCCTGTCTCTGTATTTCTGTTCAGCCTCAGTGCACAGGGAAGCTAATATTTCAGCAACAGAAGCAGTGCAGTGTAGAGACGTGTTGGATATTGGGGGGAAAAAGTCCCCATAGGTCTCTTGCATTTCTGCCTGTCTTTAGAGCAGTCACTGGTTCCCTCTGTTCTGAATTATCTTTGCAAGAACATTTGTGTAGCAAACAGCCTTGGAAAATAGATGTAGTATTTCTCTCTGGGGCAAGTGACAGGTATGCTTATTGTCCATTCTCATGTCCATGATTCAGGCTTCCTGAGCTCAAGATTCCTCTCCTATAAAACAACTCACTACATATACAGATATCATCTGGCCGTCTTACTACTGGCCTTTGTGAATTGAGGCTCAGGAAATTGCTGCAAATGCTATCACTCTGGCTCTGCTATTGCCATGAATAATAAAGTATTTTTCTCTGGTCCAGGTGTTTCATGTCTTCTGCCAGCATCCATGAAGCTGTGACAGGCTATCTTGTTAGCTTATAAATAGGGTAAAATATTGAACATTTTATGGTTCTTATTGCCCTTTCTGACCAGTTTCTCCTTTCTAGCTGAAACTGTGGCACTGCAATGTCCTAACTAACTCTGTTTTAGCAATCATTTATTAAGACAGAAATTTTTAATAGAAATACAATAATCATAATAATATGGAAATAATGATGACAAATTTATGCAGCAGTAACTAGTGGAAATCAATCAAAGTTATCAGAAGATGAAGTAAGCAGCTTGATGCCATATTGAAAACATATCTTAAAAACTTAAAGGACATTAAAAAAAACTGACAAATTGGGCTTCCCTGGTGGCGCAGTGGTTGAGAGTCTGCCTGCCGATGCAGGGGACACGGGTTTGTGCCCCGGCCCGGGAGGATCCCAGATGCAGCAGAGTGGCTGGGCCCATGAGCCATGGCCACTGGGCCTGCGCATCTGGAGCCTGTGCTCTGCAATGGGAGAGGCCACAGCAGTGAGAGGCCTGCATACCACAAAAAAAAAAACAAAAACTGACAAATTAAAGGAACAATGGTAAATCATGGTTTAGTTAATAAACAGTCAATAGTGAAGCAATAGTTGGGTATAGCAAATTTTTCTTTGGAACAATCTAGCCATATAACATGTCTTTTAAAAGAGAGCCCACCTCTCTCAACCAGGCTAAGTAGTACAGTTTAGGTACTTTATTTAGGAATTGGCAACTATGAGGGATTACTCAAAACACCTCCAAGTGTAAGATATGGAACTCAGGGGCAAAAGTTGTTGAATAAGGTAGCTCACTTGTTAACAAGCAAAAGCACTGCACTAGGGGTCAGCCCTGCTGAACCTCAGTCATAGATGAGCCATAAGTAACAGCCCAGGGATGAATAGCCACAAGACCTTGTATGTAGCCTTGTACTGTCTGTGTAGCCCAATGTTTTGAGTGCAGGTTGCTGGATAGTAGGGACTAAAGACCTCAGAAGATAAAGGCAGGTAATGATTGTATGGCAGGCTCTGAACATACCATCAGCAGAAAGATGTAGGATGTGGTTTCACAGGAGCTGTGTGCAGGCATGCTGGTTGGCAGTTGGTGGATCCCTTCCAGTTTCTTGGCAGTCCTTCAAGAGCTGGGTTCTGCCATGACTGCCACTTGCTAAGCAGAGGACACTGATACAGAGCACAGCCCTGTGGGGTTCCTGGGCACAAAAGCCTTTCTGTGTCCCCCATTTCTTGATTACAGGAAATAGGCTTTATTCAGCCTCCATGACCTTCCCTGAGTTCCAACCAGCAGATTCAAAGTGTTGCTAATTAGGGAAGGGAACGGATGTGGAGACAAGGGACAGGACGGGCAGTCAAAAGAAACAGTAGTGCAGCCTTGGGGCAGGGTCCTGGTGCACCATCAAGGGATATGAATCACAATATCTTTGAGCTGTCTTGTAGATACTGAAACCACCACTAGGTGGGAGAAAATAACAGTAAAAGATAGTATGCTGCCCACAAGCACGTCGACCCCAGACCAGTTGGAACAAGAAGGTTGATGATGCTGACCCCCACTTACCTCACCACCAGCCAGTCAGAAGCTTCTCCACGAGCTGATCACACCCTCTTTGAACTATTACTATAAAACTTCTCACTACCCCTCCCCCCAGGTTGGGACACACAGTTTTGAGGACATTAGCCTGCTGTGGCCCCCTTTGCCTGGCAAAGCAATAAAGTTATTCTTTTCTACTTCACCCAAAACTCTGTTTCTGAGATTTAATTCCATGTCAGGGTACAGAGGCCGGATTCAGCTTCAACACCTCTGAGGATCACATGGAGGAAGTGTTACCAGAGGGGACAAGGAAACGTGGTGATGACCTCCGGGGGAATCACAGCTGTAGTTTTTAGCTGAGCAATTTTTGAAAGGCAAGATGACCTTAGCGTGGATTCTAAGCAAATTACCTACACTTAGTGCTATTTCCCTCTTGTGCTGTGACTTCTAGAAGTTTTTAAGTGATGAGCATTGGCATCCAGTGCAGGCTTTATTCTGACTCCCAGTTTCAAAAATGTTGATAAACATAACTCAGTTATTTAGAAGTCAGGAAATATGACTAATTACAACCATAGAAGAGTACCCACTGAGTCTCAAAAATAAAGAAATTATGGTCTTATTTACCATTCAGCAAACCATGCATTTGGAAAAACAATATTCCAACCTTCATTAAAAGATACTTGAAAATCTGAGGATAGATTAATGTTTATTACATCTGCTGTATTAATTTAATATAGGTCACATTTATGATCCAGTAAAGGTTTTTTATGTGTTATGTGTGGCCTTTAATGTACATATAAAGGTCATTAAAATTATTGTGCTTAGTACATTTAAATATTTTTAATAAATTTCTCACAAGGGGTACTCTGGATTATGGCCAGTGGGGCATCAGAATGAGAGTCACTAGTCCTGAGTTCTAGCCGGGATGCTGCTTAAGTAAATCACATAACCTCGGCAAGAATATTTAGTAACTGCATGATAAGTGAAGCTCATTAAACATCTCTTAAACGTTTAGAAATAATTGTGATTCTATGAAAATGTAACCGTGAGAGCAATGAGGGACCATAAGAAGAATTCATGTACAAATGGGCAATTGGTCTTTACAACAAATACTTAGGGACTTCAGCATTTCACTCAGCTACCTGATGGATGTATGGGAGACACAACCCTGATTGCACATGTTTCAGAACCGAATACAGCTTCAGATGGTATTTGTCCTCCAGAGTGGCTCGGGGGTCAGAATGTAGCATATTTTTTTTTGGATTGCCTAGCATTCTGTTCATAGCCTGAGGACACCAGAGAGCTAGCCTTACATTAGAACACCCTCCAGTACAATCTCAAGATCAATGCTTTGATCACCATAGTCATTTACTGCAGGAAATTAAACCAGACACCCAGGGACCAAGTCACCATCAGCTGCAGCATCTGGGAGACAGGAAATGGGAGCAGGTCCACTTTAAACAATCTGCTGAACAAATATAGACTTGAAAAATGAAAAAACTACACTGACGTCTGTTTCTGTTCCCTGAGAAAGATTTCTGAAAAATATTTCACTCAGTAGTAATGGATATTCCAATTTTAATATGATAAGTACACCTGTGATCATTACAAAGCTTTATTATGATTTACTGTAAACCCAATCATTAAATAAATACAGTAGAGCACTTGTGAGTATCAATATAGCTAAAATTTTAAATTATTTCTTTCACTTTCTCCTGTAGCTTCATTTAATAAAATATGAAGTCTAGAGGAAGATACTTTGTCCTTGAGAATCTCAACATGCATTGTTACATCGGTTTCCTAACACAGAGAGTGTCAGAGTGAATGTAGCTCATTCCAAGGGGAAACAACAACAACAGTTAATAACCCTGCTGCAAAGGTTGACAGGATTTATGGTGGAAGAGAGCTTTTAAATCCAAGTGTTACAATCTGCACATTCAATTTAAATAAACAGCATGCTACAGACCATGAAGCAATAGTGACAAGGCAGTGGACTGCTACAAGAGGTGTTATTCTTAGTCTTTTATTGAATTTTCAGTCTTCTTTTCTCATTATCTTTGACAATTAGCAGTTACTGAACTCCTGCCGGGGCATTGGCCCTGGACTTGAAGCAGTACCATATTGAGAGATGGAACAATAGTAATGGAACATTTTCAGTATTTATCTTTGAGATTTCTTTGTTCTTGTGTCTGGATGCAACAACATTGGTTTTGCCTCTTGCCACCAAGGAATAACTCTCTTTGAATGTCATCAATGAATTTGTTTTCATAAAGCCAGAGAAAGTTATGTAAAAGTCAGGCAAATGACTTAGTACTACTCAACCACAAAAAGGTATTTTTTAATTCAAAATTTAATTTTTAAGTGTTTAGTCTATTTGTACCTATCTGCCTATGGTATATTTTATTGCTTATCAAAGCCATCACTCGATATAACTAGTAGTGACGAGTTATCAATTGCCCAAAGAAGTATAGTGCTTTTGCTTTGTGTTGGTTGGTTGTTCTTTTCTTAGCTTTTTTTTTTCAATCACTTATCATTCTTTCTGTTTGGGTCCTAGGGCAAGAATATGGAACAGTTCCTGACATGAAAGAATTTCTAACTGAGGGCCTAATAGGCATTCTCTGAAGGTAGAAATGGAAAACAGAACTAGAGAAGACTATTCTGGCTTCAGGAAAGGTGTCAGTGACTCTGATGCAACATGGAACAAAATACTCTCTCTACAACAAGCTCAAGATTTTCAAAAGGATAATTATTTAACTAAAAACAGGTAAGGGGGTTTCCCTGGTGGCGCAGTGGTTGAGAATCTGCCTGCTAATGCAGGGGACACGGGTTCAAGCCCTGGTCTGGGAAGATCCCACATGCCGCGGAGCAACTAGGCCCGTGAGCCACAGCTACTGAGCCTGCGCGTCTGGAGCCTGTGCTCCACAAGAAGAGAGACGGCGATAGTGAGAGGCCTGTGCACCACGATGAAGAGTGGCCCCCGCTTGCCACAACTAGAGAAAGCCCTCGCACAGAAATGAAGACTTAACACAGCCAAAGATAAATAAATTAATTAATTAAAAAAGCAAACAAAAACAGGTAAGGACTAATGGGTATGAAAAACAGAATTGCTCACAACATTCAGACCATCGATCTCATGTTTTAGAAAAATCTGACTCCATACCATCCAAACACCTTCCTTGACACCTAGGTTATGTCAGTTTCATATGATTTGAAGTTCATGCTCTTTTCTAAGATGTTGAAAATCTATAACATTTTACAGACTCCAATGAAATATGCATAATTCCTTTCTTGCATTTATTCCTGAGTTACAAATGAACCGTCCAATCAACTATACTTAGTTCTCTGACTGTAGCCTATATAGACTCACAACATAATATACCAGACCAAAAATTTTCAATCAAATTCTGTATGCAGACCTTCCATATGGCACAGAGACTTTTACCCATGCTTCAGCTAGTCTAGTGACAAAAAAAAAAAAAAAAAAAAATCTAATATAATCAGGTAGTCAAAACTTATAGCTCACACTCTGAAGTCCAACTCACAGGATTAAAATCCTGGCTACACATTTACTATCTGTATTATCTTGGACAACCTATTTAATTTATCTGTATCTTCATCTTCACTGAAAAACAAATGGAGATTATAAAATAGTACTTATCCAACTGGGTGGTTTGAGTTTAAAATGATGAAGTATATGAACACAGTGATTGGTAAATAATTAGAATCAAATTAATAAGAGGTATATTATGGTTCTTGGCACAGTACTGAATAGACAAGGAAATGTTCTTTAAATTCACTATACTTGGCTTCTAGGAAAAAAGCATGTTGTTAAGCTATCTACGTTTTGAAGAACCTAGGGTAAGCAATGTCAATACACAAATCCTATGAAAGTCTTCCTGTTCAGGCAAGAAGAAATCCCATGATCTATGAAGAATATTCTGTAGCATGTACACAGTGAATCATTTCTACGTTTTTTGAGAATGCTACACAGATTATCTGGGTCATGTTCCATACAATTTATGTCCTTTGCACCTATAATGAATAGCTTTTCTTGGTCTCTATCCTAAAATTTAAATTCAGTATAGAGAAATCATGAGAATGAGGCTTAGGTCCAAGAAACAAATATCATATAAAGTACCAAATGATATATTGCATTTTTTTTTTTCGGTATGCAGGCCTCTCAGTGTTGTGGCCTCTCCCGTTGTGGAGCACAGGCTCCGGACACGCAGGCTCAGCGGCCATGGCTCACGGGCCCAGCCGCTCTGCGGCACGTGGGATCTTCCAGGACCGGGGCACGAACCCGTGTTCCCTACATCTGCAGGCGGACTCTCAACCACTGCGCCACCAGGGAAGCCCAAGAGGCTGATTTGATTGAGCCCACCCTCATTATCCTTCTTACTCTTCACCCAAAGTACTGAATGGGGCCATTGCCCTATAAACATCTTTCCCTTTGTCTGACATTTTGTTCCTCTCATCTTATTGAAAGCAAAATTTAAATGTTGTCTTTTTATAAAGCTTTTTCCTGATTTTCCTGGCTAGATGTTATTACTTATTCCTATGAATTACCAATGGATTCTGACACGTTCTTTATTATGATTGTATTTTACACCAAGTAATGTGTTTACTTATAGTTGTGCTTGATAATTTGCTTTCTAACAAACCTGTTTCAGGTATGCTTTTCATTTTTGTTTACTCAGTGTTTTGTTTTTGACGGCAGAATGATGAACTCCTACATTTTCACATTATCATGCTGCATTTAGCATAGTTTCAAACTCATAGCACAATTTCTGTAACACATTCTATGATTTATTTAGCTCAGCTTCTGACAGTGAAACAACAGAAGTATATTTTTAGCACAGCACTCTGGTCTGCCTTTCTTGGGTCTGAAGCAAACCAAGAACTCTGAACGACACTTATACAAGCTCCTCATTGATGTGTAATGGTCTGGGGATATTATATATTTAAAAGGACACTTCTGAGTGTCCACATTCAGCTTGAGGCTGTATACTCAACTTGTGCATAATGTCTTTGTAATAGCTGCAAATTATTTATAATTTTGAATGACCACTCTTGTGTGATGAAAGATCCCAGTATGTCATCCACATGAACCCTACAACAACTAATTTAATTCTTTGCACATTTATATTTATCATTACACAGAGGTTTCTGTTGCAGCTATGATTCGCCTGCTCAAATGCATTAAGTGTATTCTCGTTGCTCTTAAAAGTAAGATCCATTCCCCTTAGCCTGGCCTACAGCTCCTTTTAAGATCCAGCTGCTGCCTATTTTTCTAACTCCAAATCTTATCATTTCTCTTCTGCCCAATACTCTTTATTCTCCCAGGTCTCTACTCAGCTCCTTGACCATGTCAAGCCTTTCCTTTCCTCAGTATTTTGCACGTGCAGCTGCCTGTTTCAGTCCTTCACTGCCCTCTCCCCCTCTTTATATAGCTCCCTTCCTCATTTGTTGCATCTCAACTGAAGTGATTTCCTTCATCATCCCACTTAAAAAAAGATACCATTCTCAGAGAATCATTTTTTTTCTTCACAAAACTTATCTGTTTATAACCATTTTACTTGTTTCTTCGTTATGTCTTTGCCACTACACTGTGAGTTCCATAATGTCAAGAAGTATGTATATCTTTCTCACTATTATATCCCCAACCCTGAACACCATTTCTGGCTGTTACATAATAAGAACTCCATAAACATATTTTGAAAAATTAATGAATAGAAGGTGCTAAATGAAAATTCACTCAGATTATAATTTAATGTCTGAAGGAATACAGTTCTGAAACCTGAACATACCCGAGAATTGGCAAGGGTACAGAGCTTAAAGAAAAAGAAATAATGATAACCATGCTTACATTTCAAATACCTCTTTGTGAAATAAGAACAAAATCATTAAGGAAGCCTCTTATTAACATGGCACAAACTGAGTCAATTATTTTAAAATAACATTTGATTGCAAATAGGAATGTTTCTGAAAGCTTTTACCAAGAAAAAGGGCACCACTTTTCACTGTCAGCACAGAATCGTGTTGCTAAATTCTGAGGGGCCAAGACAGGACATCCTCTAGGCCAACATTCGCACAATTTTCCCCAGCAGTCAGCCTTCTTATTAACCTCACAATGTGTAGTAAATTAGTAAATGTCTGTGCAGTTCCAAATCTCCACATGTAAGATAGTGTCATTTGTGAGTAGGTCTGTCATTTGTGAATAAAGCCACTCTGTGAGTTCTTTTCTCTTTGGGATGAGGCACTAACTTGCACATTCTAGTTAACTGAGTGTTGAATTAGTAGGTATTTCAGCATACAGCTTTGATTTTGACTGGTGCTGAATTTTTAGAGGGCTGGCTTATTACAATTGAATGATGTAAGTGAGGACAGCTGGTCACCTTGCAATTATTTTCATTCAACCTACTAAAAACTAAGTATTAATTTTGTAGACACTTAAATAATGATAATTATGTAGTCTATTTCGTAGAATTCTTGAGAAATAGGTAGAAATAATTACCTGATTTCTTGTGGTGACTGGACACTTTGCTACTAAATGGTTGAACAACAATTTCCTGGTCTTGAAGTATACACGATTACAGCTGCAGTGGTACCTCCTAGCCACCAGAGGGTGGAATATTAACATTTGCTGTGGAGAAGTGATTAAATATAAGGGTTTTACAGTCAGACTGCCAGCATTCTAAGCTGAGATCTAAAATCATAAACTATAACCTTAAATTTCTGAGTTGGTTTCTTCACTTTTAAAATTAAATTTATGAGTATCAACCCCATAAGTGTGTTTTAATGATTAAATGAGATAATATATTATATAATATACTAGATTGCCTGCCACATATTGAGGGATAAATGAGTAGCAATTATTTCTGATCAGGTTAAGGATCATCATGCAGACCAAGGTGTTGTTCTTATGGCAGCATCAATCTGGGATTGATACCATACTATAAGGTAAAATTAAAAAGTCTCTTCTTTGTGTTTGAGATTATGTTGTTTGTATAAATGTTGCACATTCCACCCTTTTAATGGTTGGATTGTGTTTAATGTTACCATTAAAGGCCTAGGCAACCTGTCTCCATCTGTCAAGAGCTTGGCCCTTGGTAGCTATCAGGTTGAATAGTTTATATTGCTTTTATATTTGATTATGTGGCTATGTTGGACTTTAATCACTTGTTCAGCTGCATCAAAGTAAACAAAAATTCAAAAATTAGAGTTACCCTTCAGTAATATGATTCACTTAAGTTCTTCCACAATTTATTTCCTCTCTCCTTGCCTTAGTTTTATGGCACCAAACAAACATGCCAAAGCACCTAAAGTTAATTTAAATCCATTCCTCGTTTCCAACCCTAGATGCAGTGTGCAGCAATGGAATACTAGACTAAGAGTGAAAAAACCTGGCTTCTAGCCCTGTTGGTTCTGCTAATTCACTGCATGAATTTGAACATCACTCTGCCTCTCTGGATATCCTACAACATAATCAGTTTAGATGAGAAGATCTCCAAAGTACTTTCCAGTTACCACATTCTATGATTTTCTAGCAGAATCTCAATATCTTAGAGTTGAAAAGGACATTAAATGGCATCTTGTCAAACCTACCTACTGAATGAAAACCACACTTTCATTTAAGCCATATAATCTTTATTAAGAGTATTTATGAAAAATTTTAAGGGACAGACAAAAGATTGATGTTTGTAGATAATTAGATGCCATGCATGCTGGTAGAAATCCACAACTATAAATTAATAGTTCTATTGTATTTGAGAATAACTCTAAGAATAAATAAGAAGTATGTTTCTCTGGCCAAGAACACATTGGTCTGCCTCAAGAGAGTGTGCTGAGGGGAATGTACAACTTCCTTTAGATATAACATTCTGTAAAATAAGTCGAGTGCCATGTAACACTTCTCAGGCACTGTAATGCACACACACAAAATTTTAAGCTCTGGAATACTCAAAATTATGACATTATGACTATAATAATGATCCTATGTGGAATATGGAAATAATCTCTTGCCAACTTTCTCTGTTTATAATGATAAACAGATTCTCTTAGAATGTGATAATAAAAGGATTCACATGTGACATTTCTTCTCTGAATCTATTTCTAAATAATTGCGCTTCTTGAAATAATCCTTGGTCATTGACAAGTCAATTAAATCAGACTTTGATTCAAAGAGCCAAAAAGAAAAAAAGAAAAAAATCAAGAAAAGTTAGTTGATTACACAGTGTCTATGTAGCCTTTAATGATGAGTAATTTTTAAAAAAGGATGAACCATAGTATCTCAACCATCTAAGCATTAACTCCCATATTTTCCACCCCTTTGTTCATATGTCATGGATGTGAAAGTGTCATGGCTTATTATAGTAATTATACAGTTGCTTTTGTTCCTTTCCCCAGATGCACTTACTCTGGCCTACTTCTGAGGTTAGCATTTGGTGGAGTTATTTTTCTGCCTTTGTGTGATTCAAAAATGTGAAGTTTTTTGAGTTCTTCTACTTCTACCATGGGTACCTGAAGTTGTGATAATATGCCATTGAGATGGTGCTAAATAATTTTTTATGATAATGATGGCCAGAGGATTGATGACATTGATGGCAAGTAGCTTAACTAGAGTTCAACCAGTAAAAATGAATGTATGTTTGATGTCACTGACATAGTATGTACTCTGCAGACTGTCACCTCTTTTTTTTTTTTTTTTTTTGTGGTATGCGGGCCTCTCAGTGTTGTGGCCTCTCCAGTTGAGGAGCACAGGCTCTGGACGCGCAAGCTCAGCGGCCATGGCTCACAGGCGCAGCCACTCCGCGGCATGTGGGATCTGCCCATACCAGGGCACAAACTCATGTCCCCTGCATCGGCAGGCGGACTCTCAACCACTGCGTCACCAGGGAAGCCCCCAGCTCCATTTTATTCATTCATTCATTCATTCATTCAATTAACTTTTATTGAGTCTTTATTACTTGCAAGATTCTGTTAGATAAGATTCCATCATATTTTTTGAAAATATGACAAGGGTAAACAAACAGACAAAACAGTACTAATTAAACAAAATAATAATTTAAATGAAACATTAAAAATAGAGACTTTGTAATTAACAGAATATAAATATATATAATGCTGTCATTGGCCTTCCCTGGTGACGCAGTAGTTGAGAGTCCGCCTGCCGATGCAGGGGACACGGGTTCATGCCCCGGTCCAGGAAGATCCCACATGCCATGGAGCGGCTGGGCCCGTGAGCCATGGCCACTGAGCCCGAGCGTCTATATAATGCTGGCATTGTGTAAGGAATGATCAACTCTATTGATTTTGGAGTCTATTTAAAAGAAGTGAGAGAAGAGGTAGCATTTCCATGGGTTTTGATGGTTAAGGGAGATGTGGCATTAATTCTAGAAGTACTAGACCATGTAAGAGCTCAGATCTACACCATGTGTTCAAGGAAATGGGAGTAGTTGACATTGATGTAGTGCGTGTTGGTGGAGTGTATGTATGTGGGGATTGGTGAGAAGGGGACCTAGGAGAGGGCAGAGGTGGGCTGCAAATGACCTTTAACACTGTATTAGAGAGGCTTTATTGGAAAAGGGTTTCAGGTTTTAAATGAGTGTCTCATTTAAGAAAACGTTACTTACAAGTAACAGAAATTGTAATTCAAAGTGGCTTAAATCAGGGGTTCACAATCTTTTTGGTACCAGGGACTGGTTTTGTTGAAGACAATTCTTCCATGGACTGGGGAGGAAGAATGGTTCAGGTGGTAATGTGAGTGATGGGGACCAATGGGGACTGGCAGATGAAGCTTCATTCGCTAACCCACCGCTCACCTCCTACTCTGTGGCCTGATTCCTAACAGGCCATGGACAACTACTGGTCCACAGCCCAGGGGTTGGGGACCCCTGGCTTAAATAATAACATTTATAGTCTCATGTTTACCAAAGTCCAGAAATAAGATGGTCTGGGCTCTGTTCCTCAGTCTTTCTCTTGGTTTTACCTTCTTTCATGTGATGGTTTAATTTTCAGGCCACACGCAAAATGGATGCAGCATTCCACATATGGTATGACAAAATCCAGAGGAAGACATGGTTGCTTCAGAAAACTTCACAAGGGACTTCCCTGGTGGTTCAGTGGTTAAGAAACTGCCTGCCAATGCAGGGGACATGGATTCAATTCCTGGTCTGGGAAGATCCTACATGCTGCGGAGCAACTAAGCCCATGTGCCACAACTGCTGAGCCTGCATGCCACAACTACTGAAGCCTTTGTACCTAGAGCCCATGCTCTCACAATAAGAGAAGCCACCGCAATGAGAAGCCCACGTACTGCAACGAAGAGTAGCCCCCACTCGCCGCAACTAGAGAAAGCCCGTGCAGAGCAACGAAGACGCAACACAGCGAAAAAAATAAAGCATTTAAAAAAAACAAACTTATATATACTACCAAGTGTAAAATAGATAGCTAGTGGGAAGCAGCCGCATAGCACAGGGAGATCAGCTTGGTGCTTTATGATCACCTAGAGGGGTGGATTAGGGAGGGTGGGAGGGATATGCAAGAGGGAAGAGATATGGGGATATATGTATATGTATAGCTGATTCACTTTGTTATAAAGCAGAAACTAACACACAATTGTAAAGCAGTTATACTCCAATAAAGATGTTAAAAAATAAAAAATAAATAAAAATAAATAAAAACTCCACAAGAAGAACTTTACCATAAGCACTTCTCCAGATCACTCCTTTTTTCTCATTGGTTTAAGTCAGATCACATGCTCCATTCTGAACAATTTACTTTCAGTAGGGATTGGGGTGCCAGATTCAATCCTGAAACCTGGGACATAGCCATGCTGATATAAAGAAATGATTGTGGGTAGTTAAGAAGAGATACACAAGCAAAATTCAGTTCTTTTGGTAAGAGGAGAGAGGAGAAAAACAAGTATGAGGGCAATGAATAATAGGCTACCCACATGAACTTACATATTTTCTTTCCACTTATGTATTTTCAAATGTAGATATATGCATTCCCCCAAGCAAGAAAACTGAGTAAACTATCTAGTTATCATATCCAAATATAAGCCTATGATATCAAGGAGTCCTCCCTCTAAGCTATTTCCTACTCATGATACTGCCATGTTTCCAGAAGTTCTCAGGAGACTTCTATGAAAACAGCTGGCCTTATACTGATCAAATAGAAGAAAGAGAATGACACCTCAACATTAAAAAATGACTCAGAAATTGTATTCCTTTTATTATAATAAAATGAATATGTGGTTAATTTCATCCATACTTAACATGTTTGTTTCATTACACAGGTTACTGCAGTGAGTTAATATTATAACCTCAGAATTCCATTAGAGCTTGCACAAGTCTATAAAAGGGTCTTATAAAAAGTATTTTGACAATTCCTTCATCTAAAACAGCCAAGCTAGTACTTGCTGAAGCATCACTTCTGTCTCTGGAACTTTTCTTCTTGGATCTGACCCATGATTAGTTTAACCAAAGTAAGATATCCTGATAAGGCTGAAATGAAAACTCATAGAAGAGTTTAGGATAATCTCCTGCCCAAACTCTGATTCCACTTGCCAAAAATTCCAGGGAACTAACTATGTATTGGCAGATAATTCTTCCAATCAGGGAATCTGCTCCATAAATTAAATACTTCTTTTTAGACAAATAACAGTAGATTTGGAATTCCCAACAGACATCTTTTAAAAAAATTAATAGTAAGATTTATGAACTGATATCAGATTAAGTGAGTTTATTTGAAAGGAAAAGAGATCTCTTATACTATTTTTAACTAGAGAAGTAAGGGGGAAAATAGAAGAAAACAGAATGGATACTCTCTGAGATAAATTATTTTAATATTAATAGGATTTTTTAAAAATTATCATTTGTCTAGGTAGTAGAATATAGACTCCAGCCAGATAATAGCTGAGATTAACTTTGAGGGATATAACTGTGAAGTCACAGTCTAGAACCCTTAAGCTGATTGATCAGCAGTAGAAGCCAGATATACAGGTTGGTTGGTAACAAGAAGTTTGGCGGATCCTAGAAGCCACGTATGCTGGGCGGCAAAATCTGGATCCATGGCTCAGGGAAGGGAAGCCACAGATTCCAGAACCCAGGGGTCTGAAGCCATGGGATCCACAGCCTAGTGAGTAGCAACTTCTAGATCCATAGCCCAGGCAGTAGCCTCTGCTGGACCCACAGCTCAGAGATCCAGTGTGAGTTGACCGGCAAGGACTACAGGGCGTGGAGATCCTTGGATTGTAGCAGAATATCTAGCAGGCACTGGACACCACATGGTACATCTGACACCTGGTGGGCTCCTGACAGCCACTGTAGAGAGAGAAGCCCAGCAGGCAGGTTCTAGGAGAGCAGAGATCAGTGCTGTAGACCAGGTCACTGGGCTGGAAGGAGCCTGGGTAGCGCAGGTAGCCTCCAGGGGAGTGGGAGGAGAAGTTTCCAAAGCAGCAGTTGCAGGACATGTTGACAGGAGATGTGAGTTCAGTTGAGTTACTGTGAGATGTTCTGATATCCTTGGCTTCTCCCAGCCGTGTTTATATATATATATATATATATATATATATATCCTCAGTACACTGGATGTGATGCAGACCCTCCCTGTTCTTGTGCATGTCTTGTCATGAAAACAGTCAATTAACCTAGGCTATAATTATAACTGAACACATTCCGGTGTTTTCTTAACTGCTGTTCAATTATTCTGCTTTATAGAAGCCACTCTGCTTCTCTCTCTCTTTTTGCTCTTTTTTTTTTTTTTTTTTTTTTTTTTTTTTTTTTCAGAAATTAGGTGTGGTTTGCCTTCAAAGACGTTGGTCCTGATGCATAAAGATGGTGCCCTTGCTTCCTCACTGAGATTGACTGACTTTGTGCCTGAGTGTGTAAATTGTGACTCCTAATGGTCATAAGTACCTCCCTCTCAGATATTTATATATGTTTTATGGAGCCTTTACTGTGTGTAAAACATTGCAGATTGTGGGATCATTTAATCCTTGCAACCACATTATGAGATAGGAATTATCACCCATTTAACAACTCAGGTGTGACTACCTCCAAAGCCAGCAGGAAGAGCAATGCTGTGCTGAACCTTAAACTTTCAGCTCCCAGAATCACGTGCACAATGAATACCGAGGTGAGAAAAACATTTCAATGTGATAACATTTGCATTTTGTCAGATGTGCCTACCTATACATTCTTACCTCTTTTATGGAAAACCAAACACAGCCACCAGATTCTTAATGCTTTCGGTTATGTTTTTTAGCATTCAAAGTTACCATGGAGACAGTTATTTCAAGCTCTTCTTCTATTTGTCCTCTCATTTAGCTTATCATCATTAAGCAACTCATATTTGATCCTGCATGGAGTTATTGAATTCCTTTTCCACGTGACACAGAGATTCTTTGGCAAACAATGTAGACTATCACTGAGAATAATTGCTGAAAACTAGTATACCTTGAGTGAGTTGACTACCAATGAAATACATTTGCAACAACTTGAATTTTCATAGTGTGCTAGCCTTTGCCAACTCAGTTGGGAGTGAGAAATGAGACACCTTAGAGAGTGATTCATTTCACTCCCTGCTGAGCTTCTCTTTTGTTCTTTGTTCTAGAAAGACAAAGCAGCAAAAAATGTACCTTCATATTAAGTAGTTAAAATTAACCTTATCACTATAAAAAAATCAATGATAGAAAAGTCTTAGACTTAGAAATGTCTTTTTTCTCACTTATTGTCATATCCAACTTCTGCCTTAAAGCATCTTTTAGAAATTGGAAAGCAAAAACCTATTTATGTAATTTGATTTTTTCTATTTGCTTCCTGGTGATTCTTTTCTCTAATCTTCTACAGCATTTGCTTATCTGGCACCAATGGAATAGTCTGCCCATTGTCTTGCTTGCAAATTTCTACCAGATGTCTTGCTCGCTTCCCCAAATCCTTCTCATCCCTCAAAGCCAAAATCAAATTCCTCATGTCTGACAGGTGTTCATCTCAACTGTTTAAACTCTTCTGCAATAAGTATCTTAGTATCATATTAGCTATGCATTTGGGTGAAACACACACACACACACACACACACACACACACACACACACACACACACACACAGAGGAATTGGAAGAGATGTGTTTTGAAATGGATTGTGCAGACTAAGATTTCAGTCATTTGAACTTGCAGGACTGTCACATACATTGTAAGAGTGGAGTACCCAGAAGTTCCTCAGGATCAACAACAGGGTTTAATTTTCCTTGATCAAGCATCTGGCACACAGTGAGTGCTCCAAATTATTTATGAAATGAAGGAATATATCAAATCATTAACTTTTTATTTTTACATTCATCTAAAATAAGTGCATGCACACTAATTGTCTTTTAAAATTTACCTTTAATACAACATTGAGTATAAATATCTCTTTCATAATTAAATATAATCCCCAAATTAATCATAACCAGCTTAGTGCTTAAGGTGACCCTAGATCTCTGCCCCTCACCTCCAGGCCAAGCAAAGTTACCTTTGCGGCCTTGATCAATCATTCCTTTCTCTGTCCAACAGCTTCATCCCCTTCCATTCTAATGGCTCTGTTTTCTCAGACTTACAGACATAGCTAACCATCTTCAACCCAAAAATCTTACTGTCATTTCCTCCGTGATTATATAACTCTTCTTGTTTTTAAAGACAAAATACTCTAAAGATTTTTGTGATCAGTTTCTCAACTATCTAAATTCTTACTGTCTTTTCAATAACCATGTTGTTTTTCTCTGGTTTAACACTCTTCTGAAATTTCACTGGTATGGTCAGCAGTGACCTTTATGCTGCTAAATGTGGACATTTTGGGGATGATCCTATGCAAATGTTTAACCACATTTATCACAGTTAACTGTGTTCTTGATCTTGAAATATGTTCATCTATGAATTTCTGTGACATCACTCTGCTGATTTTCTATCTAACTTCCACCAAATTCAATTTACCATTAGTTGGCTTCCTGTTTTTTGAGGCTAACTGCTGATCTCACCACTTATTTTCTCTGTAGGGGAGGTAGCTCCCATTCATGACTTGAAATACTGTCCATATTTTGTCATTCAAATGTATATTTCCAGTACACACCTCCTTTTATTAAAATTCTAGACCCAGATATCCAATTACTAGCCATTTCAATTTAGAGATTTTATAAGGCTGTCAAAATTGTATGTGTATAAAATTGAAGTTTTATTCTTCCCTAGGGAGAAAAGAAATATTTTTTTCTCGTCTGAGTAAGCAGTATTTTGAACCACATAGTGGTTTAACTCAGAAACTTTGGAATCCTATTAATATATGCAATCCACTCTAAATATGACCCATTCTATTTTCTAAACTTATCATAAATCTCCCCAGTCCTCTTACTGCCTTCCTTCCAGTATAGGGTTTCTCAACCTTGTCATCATTGACATTTTGAACTGGGTATTACTTTGTTGTGGGGAGTATCCTGTTTATTGTAAGATATTTGGCAGTGTCTCTGGCTCTATCCACTAGATGCCAGAAACACATCACACACAAACACACACACACACACACACACACACACACACACACACAAATTATGCCAATTACCAATGTCTTCAAAACTTGCTTGAGGGCTAAAGCAGTTCTGGTGAAGAACCACTGTTCTAGTTCAAGGTAGTTTCCTTTCTTGGTGGGACTACTGAAAATGTTCAACATTGCCTATTTCATTTTCAAAAAAAAGTGTCTCCTCCAATCTTTTCTCTCTATCTCTGCCTGATCAATCTTCTTAAAACAAAAATCAAGTCCTGTCACTGTCCTGATTAAAACTTCCCCATTGTTTTCTAATACACATATGATAAACACAAATCCTCTACATGGTTTGTAAGGTTGCATGAACATGTCTCTAACCTCATCTTCACACCATACCCTTTCCCTCTCTCCCAAACACACTACCTCTGTTCCATAATTAACATAGCTCAAGCTTTTTCCTACCACAAGGACATGCTGTTTCTTGTGCCCTGAATGTTCTTTCTTCATCTGGATAATTAAGATAATTAAGCCCTTCCTTACTTCCTATCCACCATATCCTAGAATAAATTAGGTTCTCCTGTTATGATAGCTATCAACCCTGTAATTAATTTTATTATTTTTATAACATATTGATTTTTTAGACTGTCTTCTAAGCTAGAGCAGAGGAACCTAAACAAACCAGTCCATGGGAGTCAGTTACCATCTGCCGTGAGACAAATAATGTATGTCAAGTAAATGAGTGCATTGCTTCATTCATTAAGAACTCCTGCATGATTAAAAGATGTTAGCTTAACCAAAACATAGGTCTGATAACACCATTGATTTACCTGGTCTATGACCCTTCTTAAGTGGCACATCTCTGACTGTAATCTCTTGGGAGAGACAAAAAATATACTCTTTGTTGTTCAACAGTGAATCCTCAGCTCAAGAATAATCAAAGTTACATAGTTGTTTCTCAACAAATACTTACTTAATGGATAAATTAGGGAATTGATGGGATTATCATCACCTATCTTCTATCTTATCCTGTCTCTCTCCCTCCAAACTTTTGCTTGATCCACATATCCCTTTGGATGTTTCACAAAAACATTAAACCCAGCAGAGGCTCAACTGCTTTCCTAAGCCATCTCCTGAATTAGAACAACTTCTAATTCTTTTGCACACTATTATAGTTACAGTAACCCATCTATGCAGTTCTTGGGATATATCCATGACCTCCCTTTTCCTCACTTCCTGTATCTGATCTTGGATAAGCATACCTTGCTATTTTTTTAATCTCCAAAAATGGTAAAATCCTTTGTTTTTCTATCTGGCCATAACTCAACTATTTGTCTGTTATTATAGGTGGTCTCCAGAGCCTCTGGTCTTGCCTATCTCAACCCTATTTCCTATGCATTTCTCACAATGTTTTTTTTTTTTTCTAAAGTCTATGTTGGTCTTTTCAAACTCAAATTCAATTTCCTAAGTCTTTAATACAAATCATCTTATGATCTGACCCCCAATTAGTTCATACCTAGTGTCTCTATGCCCTAATTTTATCTTCAAAAGATACTAGATTACTTCCACTTAGCTTAAGACTGAAGGCAAAGAAGTCAGTCAGGCAAGAGAATCTTTTTTCAAGAAGCTCAGCATCAGTGATGAGTCTTGGAAGAGAGAAAATAACAGGCGGGACCAGAGACAGACATAAGCCAGATGACAAGGGGCTCTGGACATTCTTCAAAAGTCCAAAACACTTTGAAAATCAAAAACATCCTTTAGAACTAATTTGGTGGTGAAAGAAGGCATTCTCTGTTCTCTGGATAGAATGACATGATCAAACTAATGGAAAATGTGCATATACTTTTTTCTTCCTCTTCTTAGTGTGGATATACTGTGCCTCAGAAATAAACAAATATGTTTGATTATAGGTTTTTTTCCCAGATACTACCTGGGTTATTATATTACATACAGTTTACACATTCTATTACCATTCTAAAGTCTGAAAAAACTGGATTCCAAAACTCATCTGTCCCCATTGGCTTGGACAAGGGAATGGGGTTCTGTAACAATGAGAAGCCACTGATAAGTTATAAATATGGACATAATTAGATCAAATTTTCCTCCTACAGAGATGACTCTGTCTGCAGTGAGAAGAATGGATTGGAGGGTCACATAAGAGTACAAGTGGGCCCCCGGTTGGGTTCAGACCCTGACAGTGTGATTCAATAGCCCATATTCTTAACTACAGTGCTTGACTGCCTCCCATAAAGATGGTTATTAAAGCTCTACAACATGTGTTAAATGAGAAGGGGGTCTCAGATGGCACCCTGAGAAAACCTTACATTTAAGGAATTGGCAAAGTAAGAGAAGCCTACAAAAGACTGAGAAAGAATAGCCAGTAAAATTTAAAGAAAATTGGGAGTGTAACAAAATCAAGGTGAAAATGCATTATAAATAAACCAAAGCAGTCAAAAGTATCCAATGTTGGAGGGAGGTCAAGTTAGATGGTCCTCCTAGATTTTAATCATGTCACTATCAAATATTATATATCTATATGTGTATTATCATTTTGTTTTGCTTTGTTTTGTAATTTAATATGGAAATGACTACAGTTTCAATAGTACTCAGTACATTGTAGAAGCTAAAAAATAAACCCTTGTAAAACTAAACCATCTTGTCCAACTTTCTCAATATACTAACATGGAATTTGAAAGCTAGAGAGAGTCATTTCAAGTCAATTCAGCAAGCACACATTAGAGCACAAAACACTGTTGTGGGTGGTGAGGATGAGCAGGGGAACAAGAAAGGGCCCTATCCAAAAGAGGTATGCCTTCATCTGATTCTGGAAAATGAGAAGTATGTTAAGAGAAGATAGGTGACTTTAAAATGTGTTACATGCATGTAAACCTAATCACTTTTGTTCTTCTTAAAGATCCCTCAGCTACTATATAAAGCTGAATAGAATCTTATGCCCTTTGCATTTCACATGTTGTGAATTATTTTGAATCTTATGTTTTACATAGGAAATAATAATTCTCTAATTAGAAGTCATTTTAGACTATAATATTTTCCTACTTATACAAATGGATTGTCTTAGCTCTGGTTTTACAGATTGCTTTTTATAAAATCAATGACCAAAGTCATCCAAGTAGTAATTTTTCCAAGTAGTTAAAAAAATGCAACCCCAGTCAGCCAAAAACTCTTTAAAAAATTCAAAGAAAGATGAATGTGTTTGAATTCCATGAAAATTTATTCAATAACAACATTTCTGTCACATTGTAGGAGAACAAGAACATATGAAATAACCTCATGATTTCTTTTATGTGTAACTTCTTTTAATATCTAATGTACAAAACTCTAAGGTGCTTTCCCAAGTTTGACTACTCTGATTGTGTAATGATGACAGAACATGTATCTCTGAGAGAAACTAGGTAGTTGGTGGTCAGTCCATCCTGAAGTGGGGATTGTGGTAAATGAATAAAATAGAAAACAGAATTTCATGTAGAAGCGTGAAGAGGCATTAAGCTGCTTTACAGAAGCCAGGCTTCTAGGCTGGTCTGTATTAAGTTGGCAGGACATCGCTAGTAAGAAAGTAGTTTGCATGGCAGAACCTGGGAAGATAATTCAGGTTTTGGGAATCAGAGGATTGACAATTTAAAGACCGGGAGCCATTTAATTCATAGTGTCTGGAAAAACAGATGATTTCTGGCTGCTGATGGGCTTCTAGCAGCTCTCTTGAGAGTCATTAGAGAGAAACTTTTCTTGGAGGAGACTGGGAGAACAGAGGTCAGTGAGTAGACAAAGTGGCTGAGGTAAGATAGGCCACAGGAAAAGACTGGCTAGACCAGGAATTCTCTAAGAGAAAGGAAGAGAAGTTTCCAACCTAGCAGCTGTAACATGTTATCACTGCCTCTACTTCATTTGTTAACAGTGTCAGAGAAGGTCTGAATGTTCCCTGCTGGCCTAGAGGGCTTATGTGCTCTCAACCTGTGAGTGAGATGTTTTTGACAGCCAACCTCAGTATCTTTCTACACTGCAATTTGCATAAGAACATCTCCTTAGTGCGTTGTCTAATTACAATCAAATAGATTAACACCATGATAAATATGCTTACTTGTATTTTATAGCCAAAAGACAGTTTACAGTATTGCCTTGGACTTGAGATGATTGTTGCATGCTCAAAATAATTGGTCATCATTGCTGGTTTAATTTGTGACTCAAAGCGTCATTTACAGGATGCTGAGATACAGGTCTTTTCTTTCCTCCCTGCTTTTCAGCATTATATTTTATTGCAATTCTTTACTCAATCATTCCCAGTGTGGTGTCCCATATTATAAAGCATGTACTTATGCTCAGTAACAACTGATATGTGTGATATAAATGGTGCATAAAAGACAATGATATCATTGCCTGATCATGATACTCTGTAAGAATCAAATGTTTTATGGAAAAATAATTCTGCTTGGCTCTCCTTACCAGCTGGATGAATATGGAATGCCTCATATAAGTGGACTTAAATTATATTATAAAAGAAGATGGAAATTTTAGCCCAAATACTTTTCAAAAGTAATCTACTATCAAATTTATAGCATGTAAATTTTTAATGGCCCCTTAGGGGCTGTGTTTATAAGCAGTAAAGCAAATACCAAATTATTTTCTTCAAGCACATTGAAAATTGCTGAATAAATAAAAATATTCCAAAGCAATGTTTCAGATAGTCGCATTTCTGTATTATATGAGAGTGGGCATTACATCTAAAGATCCTTGATTAACCTAACTATAGGAATTTGGTGGCTTGAGGGTAGACAGACACTAGTGAAGACCAAGAGTTAAAGGCAGAGATAAGTTGCCCAGGAAAATCACAGTATAAAAGAAACATTAAATAAATAAATAAACAAATAAAGGATTAAGAAAATGCTAAATTAGGTTACACCCAAGCTAAAAAATTATATAAAGAAAATGGATTAAAACATATTTATTTGCATGTTTATGAGTTTTGGGAGGGAATGGAGTATTCTACTGTATACTTTATTGTGTATTTAAAATGTTTAGGAATTGAGAGCATAAATATTTGGTTTTGGGCAAAATGAAAGATATGATGTTTATGGCTCACCAGAGAGTTAGGTCAAGGGAGCCATATGTATTTATTTTTTTGGACATAAGTTACATACATTTATAGTCTAATAATAGGTAATATTTATAGAGTGGTTTCTGTATTCAAGGAACTCTTCTAGTTGCTTCGCATATCTTATCATTTGCTCCTCATTGTAATCTTGTGATATAAATACTATCATCATCTCTATTTTACATTTAAGGAAATTGAATTTTTGAGAGGTTCCACAATATGTACAAGACAAATAGCCAATAACTGTTAGAATCAAGGGATTCAAATATACATAGTGTTTCTTCTTAAACCCAGTTTAAATTTTACTCTCAAAGCAGACAAACTGATGTCCAAGTAAAAAAAATCATTATTATCGAAATGCTTACATATTCTAAGGACTCACTCTGAAGCATGAAAACTCGGAAATTCTCTACGTGGGGAAACCAAAGTGGGGACCCAGACTGAGGCATTTTGAGGATCAAGTGATCTCGTTATCTGGAGGGTTGCCAGGGAGCCCAGGCCCAGGTTGGGATGTCAGTTGGTTAACAGACAGGACAGCACTGATTCCTTTGTCTTATTAATGGGCTTGATCCCTAGCGACTCTGTACCTAATATCAGATGAGCTATCCTAGTTTCAGTTGCATTTTGTGAAGGAGTCACTGCTAATAAACACGTTATGACTTACCAAAGAGGCTTGCTATTCAGGAACCGTGTGCATAACAACAGGCAGGAATTCCTCGGACAGTATCAATTCTACATTGTTTCAGCAGGTTGAAGGCAATGGGCCTTCATTCTCTACTCATATTGGCAAGACTTCAAAGTTCAAGAAGCAATGATAATAACTTATGGTATTCATTTGTTTTGAATTTCAAGACCATTAGTAAGCAATTTTCTGTTTGGCATTCCCAAGAGAATCATGATAGAGATATGACTGGTACTATTACCCCCCAAAAACAGAAGCTGGTGGGCTAATATGTGGAGCTTTTTTTCCATAGTCATGTTTTTCTGACTTCAGTGTCTCTCATCATATGCTACAGTGATTTATAGAGATTTATCCAAAGTAGTATCTCAACTGGTAAGGACCCTTTTAAGGAAGGTTTGAATATTTTTTGCCTGTTTTGCTCTCACCCAACATAGCAATCAGTGAAGGTTTAGGCAAGAAAATATATTAAACTAGTTACAAGTAAACTTTGGAACACACATTTATTTTTCTCCATGTTTGAAAAAGCAGTAGTTGTTTTGCTCATGCTTGAAATAGAGATGTCCTTTGCATACATTTTGAAATCTCAGTAATGCAGACCAAAGCCTATTGTATGCTCTTCCTGCTTGCTAAAAGGAGATAAATATGTTAACCCTAATTGCCAAATATATGATAATCACATCATATATCAAGGGAAATGGGCTCATATGAACAAAGACATCTGAGGCACGATACCTTCCATAAATTCAAAATCTAAACACTCCTACTCTTCATTACATAATTCTCACATATATTCCTCATAACAGCTCTATGAATTAAGTAGCATTATTTTCACTTTTCAGGAAAAAAAAGCATATTGATATGTTAAGTAATGTGTAAGAAATTATTTTAGTAAAAACTTTATAAAGCCAGAAAATGAGACCAAATCTCTCTGTCTTGAGATATTTCATTACCCAAGCCTACCTTCTGTTTGTTAAGCCACAATATAAAGCTAACAAATGCTGAGGACCAAATGCATGACACAGATGAGTTGAAGTTTTATTACTAAGCTCTTGAACACTTAAAAATAGGATTAAAATGGAGAAAAAGAGGATAATACCCTAGGCAAAGTGTTAAACCACATGACAAAAGGTGTTGGGTAGGAAAGTAAAGGCAAGCCATTTTCGAATTCGCGCCACATTCTTGTCTAGAATTTGAAAATGAAAAACTTGCTGGGTAGAATTCCATCTTATGACTTCAATAAAGACAGGCTTGCTGCACAAAGCATTCCTCCCCACATGTCGACAATCGATTAAGAGAACATTTCCACATCACTATCCCAGAATGAAGTTTGTAGCTCCAGAGGATGTGCTAAATGTGGTTTGACTGTTTGTTTTTCTTGCTTTACCTCGTGAAATGATAGACCGTGAAAAATCACCCTAAAATTGTTGAAGCGAAAGCATTTTTCAAATTTGGTTTATAAGCTGGAGAAGATGAACAATCAATGACACCGTTTCACCTTGCAATATCCAATATTCACCCACAGAAAGTGTAGCCCCCTGGAATCAATTTTATGGTCAAGACATTAACCTCTGTGGTCATTTGCCCAGCAGGAAGAGTAAGCTGTTAAAAACACAGAATCAGCCACTATTCACTTCTTTTTATGATTATGAGTGTGATAACAGCTTCCTTTTCAATTACGTGACTGGGATTATTTTTCTGGTAAAGTACCAAAAGGAGTGTGTATTTCAAAAACAAATTTAGTTATTATCTCTTCAGAAATTCCCTGAAATAAGAGAAATAACTCATTACCTGGAGTATGGATTTTGATTAAAAATAATTATTACTAAAAATTACAATATTATCTGGGCCACAAAACTTAGGAAAACTCATGCTGTGTCTCTGCCAACTTCACCATGGAGAAGAGAGGGAAGGAAACACTAATTCTCCCCTCTTCATTTGGAAATTCACAATATGCTTAAGCATAATTAAAAACTCTGAAAGGGGAAGAAAGCAAACCTGATTAACTTGGTTAGTCCAATATTCATGTGTAAATGCAAACACTGTATCTCATCTACTAATATCCCTTAAGAACAGTGTTCCAAGAAATAAACATTGGCAAGTGGGACTTTAGTCATTTGGGATTGATGGGAGTGGAAAGATTTGACTGATTCCATCAGGAAACAAAATAGAGATTCATGGGGAAATCTTACAAATTCTGAAATAGACACGAATGGAACATGGAAGAAAAGAAAATCTCTGGGCAATGTCTAATCCTTTCACTTTATTCCCAAGGCCCACATTCACCCTTAGCAGATTAGGAGCTCCCATACATCAGTGATAACTGCATCCTGTCACTTTAACTGACAGACTTTAGTGTGCCTATATGAATCTTCCAGAAACATCCATTATACAACTTATAACACATTTTGCCAATCAATAGCCTACTTATGTTCTCAACATACAGTTAACTTTCATTAAACTTTTTTTCTAAATAATTATAGGTTTGCAGAAATTTGCAAAAATAGTTCATAGAATCCCTTTAACCCTTACCCTGCTTCCCCGAAAAGTGACATCTTATCCAACTATACTACAGTACCAAAACCAGGAAATTGACATCACTGCAATACCGTTAGCTAGATTACAGATCTCATTCAGTTTTACCAGTTTAAACATGCACTCATTTGCGTATGTATATAGTTCTAAATAGTTATATTTCATGTCTAGATTTCCCGTAACCATGACCACAACCCAGATGAAGAACTGTTTCTTTAATGGTTAACTTTTTAATGTTAGAAAAATAAAAAAGTGTAATGAATCAGAAATATGGGCCTCCATTTTGCTCTTTCATATTTAAGTATGTTATTTAAGTTAATTAAATTCGAAGTTTTTAAAGATGAGTAAAACTGACATTAGTAGTGTAGGGATTGAGGTGATGTGAAGGATGGAATAGGGCAGGAAGTGATAATATTGCACCCCTATGTAATCATCTTTTCCTCCAAATTACAAGCAGATGGAGTACCTCTAGAAAAGAGTACACTAATAAAATAGACTAGATCCTTCTATGATATCATGTAATTTATTTTTTCTCCTTAGTTTCTATAATGAAGAAAAAAATGATGTTTACACTGTTGCAATACATCTATTACTATGTTTTACAGTGAACATTACTGATTTCACATTCTGTTGTCAGATAAAAAAAAAAACAACTCTGAGACTTTGAAATGAGGGACATTGGAATGAATTACCCTGTGGCTGATCTAGTTCATGTTTCAGGGTATTGCCCCTTTTCATTGCTTTTCATCTCTTGTATAATTCTATACACTGTAGAAAATTGATAATAATGCAAATGATTCTTGTCTGTTAAAATAAAAATGGTTTCTGTCTAGTGGGGTTTCATTGATTTTTTTCCTCTGTGTACAGTAACCACTTTGTATCTATCTTTGTAAATTTATTTCAGCATCTCTGACAGCTTATATAAGTGTATTCTTTGAGTTCCCTTTGAACCAGTTGTGGCTTCTTAATGGTGACCCCCTCATTCATTAATGAGTTAAATAAAATATTTAATATGTGTGTTTTACATTTGCATGAGGATCTTCATTTTACTTTTTTGAAAAGTTCTCTCCTAACACTATTATGTTTTACATTGCATCACATTTTAAATATTTTCCTTCTGTTTTTCCCTCCCCGGGCAACATAGAGGAATTTAAACTATTATGGGGGACATTAACAGCTCACCTCTCACATGCCACTATTAACCTACTGTTATCATATAAAATATGGATATGTCAGTAATGTTGGATTATTAGGGATCACAGATCATCAAGTACCATCTCATTTTACATATAAGGAAGATGATACACAAAGAAGTTAAGTGATGAGTGTATGATCAAAATCTATTTTTCTTAAATATAATGTCTCCATTTAATTAATTAATTAATTAATTTATTTATTTATTTATTTATGGCTGCACTGGGTCTTCGTTGCTGTGTGCAGGCTTTCTCTAGCTGCGGAGATCCGAGACTACTCTTCAAGTGGGGTCTACTCTTCATTGCAGTGTGCAGGCTTCTCATTGTGGTGGCTTCTCTCATTGCAGAGCACAGGCTCTAGGCACATGGGCTTCAGTAGTTATGACACACGGGCTCAGTAGTTGTGGCTCATGGGCTTAGTTGCTCCACAGCATGTGAGATCTTCCAGGACCAGGGCTCGAACCCGTGTACCAGCATTGGCAAGCAGATTCTTAAACATTGGGCCACCAAGGATATCTCTAAGATCAAAATCTTGTTAGCAGAAGAATCAGAAATGGAGCCTAACTCCAAATATATTTTTTACTTTATTTTCCTTTATATGGCATCATAAAAAAGAAAATTAAGAGATTTCAGAACTCTAATCTACCTATAGTAATCCTATATATAACCACATTCTTATAAGTTGAAAATTTAGCGTATATTTCACAGGAAAAGAAATATTTATTTAAAACCCAGAGTATTCAAATAATACACCAGAATACACACACTAATGACAGTTTTGATGCCCATGAGATAAATCTCCACAATCTTATTTTTCTCTGTCATTTTCTACTTGCTTGTAAGGATCTACTTCATTGCAAAAATAAGCCTTGATATAAAACATTCTAAGGTTTAATAATTTTTAGTGGATTAATCAAATGGAAGCGTTAAAGGACAAAGGCTACTTTTCTCTTAGTAGATGGCTACTTGTCCTATTATAAGGGGGATCTTAGAACAAGTACAGTTGATCCAGGGGAAAGACCACAGTCCAGTAAGAGAATATTCATATTTGACAACAGTTGATTGTGTAGGAAGGGTTTAATATCATTAGAAGCTTGTGTAGCCTTTGCATGAAAAATTTGATCATGCAGCAGTTTGATGAGTAATCCATATATATAGACTTCTTAGTAAAATATACAAACAATTTATAGAAGAAAGTGTGTTTGTGCAAAATGGCATTATTTTGTTCTTTTTTATTTCTGAGTAATATTCCAATGTATGTATATATCACATCTTCTTTATCCATTCCTTTGTTGATGGATATATGTATAACTGATTCACTTTGCTGTATAGCAGAAACTAACACAACATTGTAAATCAACTATATTCCAATAAAAATTAATTTAAAAAAATAAATAAATAAAGGGAAAGTAGGTTGGGCAGCAGAAACAGAGTCCACAACCTCTAGCTGGCAACCGTTTAGTCCTTAGACCAAAGGCTCCATGTCAGAAGTTTGGCAGGGACTGCAAAATGCAGCAGTTCTTAAGTGACATGCATGTGACAGCCAACACAGGGCATTATTAGAGAGCAGAGGTATATGCAGACAAGGACCAGGGCTAGGGTGAGGACAGTAGAGAGACTGAGGTGCAACACTGAAGGATGCCATCACTTGCACAACCCTGAACTGAGTGTCCCCATAAGAATGAGATGCTCCCAGAAACCAGATTAATGGGATTAGAACAAACATAGCAGGATACTAGGATATCAGAAGATCTCTAAGGGCACAGTTAGGGGAATTCCCAGAGCAGCACTATGTAAGACATGGTGAGAGGTATAATTTCCTGTTGAGTAGCTGGGTAAAATATTTTAAACTTGAACTGTAACTCACATTCTCTTGGATTGCACTGTCTCTCAAGTTATAGACTTCATTCCTAAACTCTGCCCTGTGTGTGTTAGCATTTTATTAGACTGCTATTTGCAACTGAATTAGTCCCCACTCACATAAATAATCACATTTATTTTGCAACCTGAGAAAAACATGAGCCCCCAAATCATTCCTGCATGTTAAATCTTAAGGTTGATCATCGACATCTTGTCAACCCAGACACAAAGCTCAGGTTTTTTCAGTCGTAAGTGTTGTTCTGTCTCTTTTCCTGGACCTGTAGGGTTAGGCAATCACACTTTTAATGATTATGTAATTTCTTACCTCTCATTGTCCACATCTCACAGTTTAATGAAAAAAAGATCTTGCAGTTTTCCTCCCTAAACCCCACATCATATTCCTTCAAGCAACTGTGCCATAGCTTATGCAGCTGGCTCTTCCTAAAGGTCTCTTCACACTCATCCTTCACACCCATGCTTCCCACCAAGATAATGGGAGTAAATTTGTCTCTCTCACTAGATGTGAACTAACTTTTGGAAGACAAAGGTCTTGGTTTTTTCTAAGTTCCCTTGTGCATTTTTCAGAGAAGAACTCTAGGTAAGGTTAAAGTTCAAAACGTATCTAGTGAGCTGAGTTCAGAACAAAGAGCTGATGTTAAAGGGCATTAGACTTAGGGTAGCTGTGAACGAGCAGAGTGAGCTGGAGAGGCAAGTGCCCTATGTCACTCTGAGCTTTTTTGTAACATCTGATAGATCCCAGTCTTCCCTTACACTCTCTGTCACCATCATCCAAGTCAGTCACCCACCTAATGTCAGCTGGTACCTAGAGGGGGGATGTGGAGAAAAACAGAGTGTACATAGGTGATGGAAAATCACTGGAAGAGAGAGGGAGAGATGGGAGGGGGGAGGGTGGGAGAGATAGATAAGACAAGAAAAATGGGAAGTATAGAGAGATATTAGCAGTGATGTGATACTAAGAAAATATTGCATGCAGAAAATGAAGGATGCAGAGTATTCATCTTGCCTGATCCCTGCAATCTTCACACTATACTTTGAAAAGTTTAAATATTGAGGCATTCTAATGTATGTATTTCCTCTCCTACGCTTTGGCTCCTTGTTTCTATTTTTGACCTCTCACCTCAAAGACTCCATTAGAATGGGAAATTCTCCAAGTCATTCCAGAACTAGATCCTCTATGTCACTGGGTATCCCTTCTTTCCATCTTGGGTTGTTCTCAGTTTTAAACGTTCCTCTCTACTCATCACTCCTTGGTGGGCCTGGGGCCTTCCCTTACTTGAAGTTAGAAGCTTCTAGTTCCATTAGGTTTGCTGAATGTGTTCCCAGGACTTTCTCATGGGCCATGCTGGTGTGATCCCTTTGAATTCATTTTCCCAGTGGTTTCTTTAGTCCACATGTTACTCATTCCACATTACTTCAAGAAGAATTCTTGCTCAATGCTAATGGCAATAATTCAGACACATGGGAACTTTTCATCTTACTAATAAAAAATTTAACGGCTTATTTATACAAAAGTCAATGAGTAACTCTGCACCTGGATGACACATTATTAATTATAATAATAATTATGTAATTATAATTATTACATTAAATGTATGTAACAGAAATCTTATTTTACTTTAATTAGTTTAAACCAAAAGGAGACTTTATTGGTCCATATAATCGAAGTGCATGAAAAACTGGCTCAAAGGATGCTGGGAACCAGAGACTCCTGGATCAGCAGGGACCTCTGTGTCCCTCTTCTCTATTTCTTTATTTTCTGTCTCTTGAGCAGATTTATATACACAGGGGACGTGGTTCCCACACCCTTATGCTTAGCCATGATTGTTTTTGAGTATAAGTGAAAAGAGGCCCTCTTTTCTCAAATTCACTTAGAAAAAGCTTGAGGACGAAGGAAGGCAAATTAATAAACATTCATAGCACATGATTGGAGCAAATGGTAATCTTTTTTGTTTGTTTTTGTTTTTGTTTTAGCGGTACGCGGGCCTCTCACTGTTGTGGCCTCTCCCGTTGTGTCGCACAGGCTCCGGACGCGCAGGCTCAGCGGCCATGGCTCATGGGCCCAGCCACTCCGCGGCATGTGGGATCTTCCCGGACCGGCGCACAAACCCGTGTCCCCTGCATCGGCAGGTGGACTCTCAACCACTTCGCCACCAGGGAAGCCCGCAAATGGTAATCTTTGATATTTATTTTCCCACTCATGGAGAGTTATTACTTAGTATGCTATTAAAAAGTTTTAATTGAATTCTGGCCCTACTGAGCTGCTGAGACAAATAACTTGTTCAAATTAAAAGAAACCCAAAGTGTATCCTGTCTCAGATCTGAATAGATCTCCCTCTCTCTCTCTCACATGCACACACACACACTTAATAATCCATTTCCTGTATATTTAAAGACAACCATAATGCCCTTCAACCCATGGTATTTCATATTTTGTCTTTTTCATACCAATATATCCAATTTATACAAATATTTGTTATACTATAACTATTTCATCACCAGAAGTGACATCTTCTGCACAAACTCTAACTCAATACTGTTTTGAAAATGTAAAATCAAAATAATATATGATTGTTGGCACATGGTGTCCTTCTTGAAAACATAATGAGAATATTGACTTAATTATGGGCATACTCAATAATAAAAATCCTACCAGTTTTGTTGGTGGAAGACACACACACTTTTTAGCCCTTAGGCAATGGAGTGCCCAGAAAATTCCCCATGGACCAGGCTTGACACCATTTCCTGAAGAAATCCAAACCCATTCCTAGAAAGAAAGTACTCTGAAGACCTGTAGCCTCAGAGATAGATTATAAATCAAACTTAAAACCAATAAAGAACAATAAGAACATATCAGTTGCAAGAGTGAATGAGTTTATTAGGTCAAACAAAACTGAATTTCCATGTATCTTATAAGAAAATATTTATGTAATTCTGAACCAATTGTTTCAACAAAATTACAGACATGGACTCAATATTTTGGTCATTCATTAATCTCACTGAAAGAACTAGTCTGTCAGCCAGTGCTTGATGCTAGAGAAAGGATGAAGAGCTGATGGAGAGAGGAGTTAGCTAACATTTCTGAAAAAGGCTATGATAGCAGTTTTAAATAGAGACAAACATTTTGCTCACAAGGTCTGGAAACTCAGAAAGTTGACCTACAGAAGGCTGATCTATAGGTTGCCCTATAACAAGAAGATTGAAAGCTCCTAGAAGCCAAGTATGTTGGGTAGTAGAACCTGGATCCAGAGATCAGGGAAGGGAAACCATGAACTCCATAACACAGGGGTCTGAATACACTGGATCCACAGCCCAGTGAGGAGGAACTTCTGGATCCATAACCCAGGGAGTAGGCTTCTAGATCCATAACCCAGGGAGCAGCCTCTGATGGACCCACAGTCCAGAGACCCACGATAAGTTATCTGGAAGGGTCTGCAGAGCATGGAGGTCCTCAGGCGGAGGCAGGACATCAGGCGGGGACTGAACACCACACAGGAGGGCTGTCAGGTGCTGCGGGAGCAGCAGCCAGTGCGTACACAAGGTTGCTGGGGTAGGAAGAGCCACAGGAGGAGCCTGCGTAGCTCAGGTCATCCCCAAGGGAGCGGGAGAAGTTTCCAGAGCAGCAGTTGTAGGACATGGTGACAAGAAATTTGAGTTCAGCTGAGTTACTCTGAGGAGACTCTCTGAGTTTTAACGTCATGATCTGGACTTCAAGTGTATATTACTTTTAGACCTGGATGCATCACTGTCCAGACAGATGTTCCCCCCTCCTTGCTCACTGTTTTATACAAGCATACCTCTCTAGGTTACTGCTTAAATTTAATTTATCACATCATCACATACTTAATTATGCTTTAAGCACTCAGATACACTAAGAAAGAAACTACTCAGTTTCTTTTCCTTGGAATTTGCTATGATTTGATCTTCAGAGTTATAGGTGATAACATTTTCAGATATCCTCCCCTTCTTATCCATGTGTGCAGTGTGTTCTGGTCTTACCAGGTAGAGTTACATAAATTTTCTTTCACTTCCATTAGGGATCAAGAGCATCAGTGGTTATTATTCAAAATAGTCTAGTGTTTCTTCAAAAGGGTATGATAATGGATTTCTCCAAATACTAACTACATTCAGTAGTCTCAACAATCTATCAATTGAACCTTTTACTCTTTTTCTATTTGGATAAATTATACAATTCCTGAGGAACCTGAAAAATAATATACATTTTTATATATATATATATATACATATATATATAACTGAATCACTTTTCTATACACTTAAAACTAACAGAACATTCTGAATTAACTATGCTTCAATAAAATATCCATATAATTTTAACATCTTTATTGGAGTATAATTGCTTTACAATGGTGTGTTAATTTCTGCTGTATAACAAAGGGAATCAGCTATATGTATACATATATGCCCATATCTCCTTCCTCTTGTGTCTCCCTCCCATCTTCCTTATCCCACCTCTCTAGGTGGTCACAAACCACCAAGCTGATCTCCCTGTGCTATGTGGCTGCTTCCCAGTAGCTATCGATTTTACATTTGGTAGTGTGTATATGTCCATGCCACTCTTTCACTTCGTCCCAGCTTACCTTTCCCTCTCCCCGTGTGCTCAAGTCCATTCTCTACATCTCTGTCTTTATTCCTGTCCTGCTCCAGCTTCTTCAGAACCTTTTGGGGTGTGGTTTTTTGTTGTTGTTGTTTTTTAGATTCCATATATATGTGTTAGCATACAGTATTTGTTTTTCTCTTTCTGACTTACTTCATTATGTATGACAGACTCTAGGTCCATCCACCTCACTACAAATAACTCAATTTCATTTCTTTTTATGGCTGAGTAATCTTCCATTGTATATATGTGCCACATCTTCTTTATCCATTCATCTGTCAATGGACACTTAGGTGGCTTCCATGTCCTGGCTATTGTAAATAGAGCTGCAAAAACATTCTGGTAAATGACTCTTTTTGAATTATGGTTTTCTCAGGGTATATGCCCAGTAGTGGGATTGCTGGGTCGTATGGTAGTTCTATTTTTAGTTTCTTAAGGAGCTTCCAAACTGTTTTCTGTAGTGGCTGTATCAGTTTACATCCCCACCAACAGTACAAGAGGGTTCCCTTTGCACCACACCCTCTCCAGCATTTATTGTCTGTAGATTTTTTGATGGTGGCCATTCTGACTGGTGTGAAATGATATCTCATTGTAATTTTGGGGGGTTTTTTTGGTTTGTTTTTTGTTTTTGTAGTACATGGGCCTCTCACTGTTGTGGCCTCTCCCATTGAGGAGCACAGGCTCCAGATGCACAGGCTCAGCGGCCACGGCTCACTGGCCCAGCCGCTCCGCAACACGTGGGATCTTCCCGGACTGGGGCACGAACCCGTGTCCCCTGCATTGGCAGGCAGACTCTCAACCACTGCACCACCAGGGAAGCCCTCATTGTAGTTTTGATTTGCATTTCTCTAATGATTAATGATGCTGGGCATTCTTTCATGTGTTTATTGGCAATCTGTGTATCTTCTTGGAGAAATGCCTATTTAGGTTTTCTGCCGTTTTTTGATTGGGTTATTTATTTCTTTGATATTGAGCTGCTTGTAAATTTTGGAGATTAATCCTTTGTTAGTTGCTTCATTTGCAAATATTTCCTCCCATTCTGATGGTTGTCTGTTCATCTTGTTCATGTTTTCCTTTGTTGTGCAAAAGCTTTTAAGTTTCATTAGGTTCCATTTGTTTATTTTTGTTTTTATTTCCCTTTCTCTAAGAGGTGAGTCAAAAACGAACTTGCTGTGATTTATGTCATAGAGTGTTCTGCCTATGTTTTCCTGTAAGAGGTTTATAGTGTTTGCCCTTACATTTAGGTCTTTAATCCATTTTGAGTTTATTTTTGCGTATGGTTTTAGAGTGTTCTAATTTTATTCTTTTACATGTACCTGTCCAGTTTTCCCAGCACCACTTACTGAAGAGGCTTTCTTTTCTCCATTGCATATTCTTGCCTCCTTTATCAATGATAAGATGACCATATGTGCGTGGGTTTATCTCTGGGCTTTCTATCCTGTTCCATTGATCTATCTTTCTGTTTTTGTGCCAGTACCATATTGTCTTGATTACTGTAGCTTTGTAGTATAGTCTGAAATCAGGAAGACTGATTCCTCCAGCTCTGTTTTTCGTTCTCAAGATTGCTTTGGCTATTCAGGGTCTTTTGTGTTTCCATACAAATTGTGAAATTTTTTGTTCTAGTTCTGTGAAAAATGCCAGTGGTAGTTTGATAGGGATTGCATTGAATCTGTAGATTGCTTTGGGTAGTATAGTCATTTTCACAATGTTGATTCTTCCAATCCAAGGACATGGTATATCTCTCCATCTGTTCATATCATCTTTAATTTCTTTCATCATTGTCTTATAGTTTTTTGCATACAGGTCTTTTGTCTCCTTAGGTAGGTTTATTCCTAGGTATATTCTTTTTGTTGTAATGGTAAATGGGAGTGTTTCCTTAATTTCTCTTTCAGATTGTTCATCATTGGTGTGTAGGAATGCAAGAGATTTCTGTGCATTAATTTTGTATCCTGCTACTTTACCAAATTCATTGATTAGCTCTAGTATTTTTCTGGTTGCATCTTTAGGATTCTCTCTGTATAGTATCATGTCAGCTGCATACAGTGACAGTTTTACTTCTTCTTTTCTGATTTGGATTCCTTTTATTTCTTTTTCTTCTCTGATTGCTGTGGCTAAAACTTCCAAAGCTATGTTGAGTAATAGTGGTTAGAGTGGGCAACATTGTCTTGTTCCTAATCTTAATGGAAATCGTTTCAGTTTTTCACCATTGAGAATGATGTTGGCTGTGGGCTTGTCATATATGGCCTTTATTCTGTTGAAGTGTGTTCCTTCTATGCATACTTTCTGGAGGGTTTTTTTTTTTTTATATAAATTGGTGTTGTATTTTGTCAAAAGCTTTTTCTGCATCTATTGAGATTTTCATATGATTTTTTTCCTTTAATTTGTTAATATGGTTTATCACATAGATTAATTTGTGTATATTGAAGAATCCTTGCATTCCTGGTATAAACCCCACTTGATCATGGTGTATGATCCTTTTAATGTGTTGTTGGATTCTGTTTGCTAGTATTTTGTTGAGGATTTTTTCATCTATGTTCATCAGTGATATTGGTCTGTAGTTTTCTTCATTGTGACATCTTTGTCTGGTTTTGTTATCATGGTGATGGTGGCCTCCTAGAATGAGTTTGGGAGTGCTCCTCCATCTACTATAGTTTGGAAGAGTTTGAGAAGGATAGGTGTTAGCTCTTCTCTAAATGTTTGGTAGAACTCTACTGTGAAGCCATCTGGTCTTGAACTTTTGTTAGTTGGAAGATTATTAATCACAGTCTCAATTTCAGCGCTTGTGATTCGTCTGTTTTTATTTTCTATTTCTTCCTGGGTCAGTCTTGGAAGGTTGTGCCATTCTAAGAATTTGTCCAATTCTTCCAGGCTGTCCATTTTATTGACATAGAGTTGCTTGTAGTAATCTCTCATGATCCTTTGTATTTCTGCAGTGTCAGTTGTTACTTCTCCTTTTCAATTTCTAATTCTGTTGATTTAAGTCTTCTCCCTTTTTTCTTGATGAGTCTGGCTGTTTATCAATTTTATTTATCTTCTCAAAAAAAAGTTTTGTTTTATTGATTTTTGCTATTATTTCCTTCATTTCTTTTTCATTTATTTCTGATCTGATCTTTATGATCTCTTTCCTTCTGCTAACTTTCAGGGATTTTTTGTTTTTCTTTCTCTAATTGCTTTAGGTATAAGGTTAGGTTGTTTATTTGAGATGTTCCTTGTTTCTTGAGGTAGGATTGTATTGCTGTAAACTTCCCTGTTAGAGCTGCTTTTGCTGCATCCCACAGGTTTTGGGTCATAATTTTTTCATTGTCATTTGTTTCTAGGTATTTTTTGATTCTGTCTTTGATTTCTTCAGTGATCTCCTGGTTATAAAATCCATATAATTATTGATATCCATTAATTTAGCTTAATTAAATTGTGGATTCATTGGCAAAGCATTCATCCTGCCTCTTCTGTGATACACTTGGCTTTCTCATGTCTGAGCTCATGATCAGAATTAAGGGGTGCAGATAGCATACTGGAGTACAGGTCAATGGATTGCCTTAAAAAGAATGGAAGCCTAAAATATTTCCTTGGAGGATTTTTCTTTTAAGAAACAATAAATATAACTCTTTGAGAGAGATTTTGAATAGAAGTGTTTGCTAGACTTGAATCTTCATGTATTTTCTGATACATCTGTCTTGTAGTAGGGATTATTCTCTGCTTATGCCCTAAATCAACTCATAGATTTGTTTTGTTTTGTTTTTTGATGGAAAGACAGATTCTTAGCAGCAATTATTAATGTTTACCTTAAGTAAATTTTCAGAAATGTTTAACAGTTTCTGAAACAACTAACTTGAAATATTAGATCTACATGAGTCTTTACCATCCTCTGACCAACCTACCCATAAAAAAAAAGTCCCAGATAACTTTAATAAATTTCCTTATTTGTTCAGTAAGATTGATACAAAATTGAAGCTTGAACTATGATTTCCTTATGCAGTCAAGATTCAAATACTCTTCAAAGAAAAAAGCAAATTTAACTTTAACTTGTCTCAGAAATAAATCTTAAGCTTATTTATACTAAGATACAAATGCCTAATAAAGCTTTATTTATGTCTCAGAATATTTGCATTGAATAGTGTTCCAGAGTAGAATTCCATGATTCCATGCATCACTGGTCTTTAGACATTTAAAGTATATTTTACTTTATAGCCCAAGAAAGAGGAAATATCCTGTATAATCCATACTTAGATTAATGGGAAAAAAAGAAGAAGAAAAAGGGCTTTCAAAATCTGGTTTTGTGGCCATCTGTCTTCTTTTAAATCTAATATTTTATTTGGTTTAAGTAAGTGAAATGGCATTCACAATTGTTATTGGAAAGAGAGCTCCTTAACTACCTGAAAATTAAGTTGCTTTAGTCCAAAGCACGCTGCTTCAGAACACTTAGTGATTTTGTTTTATGATTATCTCTCCCATGCAGAATCCAAAGTGTGGCATGCATCACATGAAGTGCCCTTGTGCAATACTTAAACCATCATTCTGATTCACTGAAGTAAAATAAGCTATGCTTTATGAATGGATACCTATTAAATTTACTAAAGATGTATGTGTCACCCCCAGCACAGGGGATTCCTTATAGTGCCAGCTTTTAACTCCTTTAAAATGGATAATATTTATCTCTTTCTATTAATAATTGGCTTCTGCTTAAAAAAAGAAAGATGTTTTAATATGAAGAAGTCCTTGCTTTTCCAGACCAGCACTCTGTGTCTGGGAATTAATATTAAAATAATTCAGGAATAAGTCAATTCCAATTAACACTCCTCCCAGCCTATTCCTAATAGGTGAACACTTTTCATTAGTCTTTTGTGCACTTTGTACAAATGCTAATTAATAACTCATGAATGCTAATAAATGTGTCCCTCTGAAAGGAAAAAAAAGCAAAACAAAACTAAAGTAGTTATAATAGTTCAGAAGTACATCCTGGAACTAATAAAATACTCTGTGTGCTCTGTACACACAGGCAAAGTGTTTAAGAGAAAGAAATATTACTCTCTGGATAAATCAGAGGAAAAATGCAATACTGGAAAACTTTTTTTTTTTCTGAGAAATAGAGGAATACCAACATTACATAGGATAGAACAAATATTGGAGTACCCACTAGTCATAAGTAGCTTATGATCTGAATGACTTGTATAGTGATGTTTTATCCAGGTCATCATATTAATGTAGCTCGGTCTTAAAGATGACAATCCCCTTTGCAATGAGTTTTCAGAGATTTTTGAAACTTTTCTAATTAGGCAAATACTAGGCAGTAATAGAAAGTGTAGAAATTCATATGCTCCAACCTAGAACTTTTTCCCTTCCTGTTCACTTTTCTCCTGTGTCCTCAAAACTGACTTGTTTAGACCTACAAAACCCTTGTATTGCCCCTTCCCCCAAAGGCTCTTCTTCATAACAACTATTCTTCACTAAGATTTAAAAAAAAATTTATAAAGTTTTATTTTTATTTCTTTGTTTCCAGTTTTTTACTCATCTTACTTTTTTATATTTTATTATTTTTTGGCCAGATCACACAGCATGTGGGATCTTAGTTCCCCAACCAGGGATCGAACCTGGCCCCTCTGCAGTGGAAGCGTAGAGTCTTAACCACTGGGCTTCTGGGGAAGTCCATTCATTAACATTTTACTTTCCAAATTTTCTTACTCAGTAGGAGATCCATCTGTTAAACATTAGTGCTAGGTATGGGTTGAAAGATCATTTCTTGGTAAAGGACTTGAGATAAACCACTTGACCTCTCTGCTCTGGCCTCTCTCCCAGGCACTCATGAAAATCTGCCCTTGGCTGCTGCTTTTCCAGAAGTCATCCTGCTTCATTGTTAGAGATTCTTCTTAATACTGGTACTCCACTTGCATGACTACAGTTTTTTCCTGCTTCAAATTGACCCATTTTACATCTGCAGAACTGCATCATCCATAACTTTTATTTGAAGTGAAAAGGCCAGGATAGCTGACTTCTAAAGTGTTCTTCTTACAGACCTCTCTGATCTTACACTTGCATTTACTCATCGAAAAATGGAAACCATCTTTAAAAAATAATGTAATACTGGGCTTCCCTGGTGGCGCAGTGCTTGAGAGTCCGCCTGCCGATGCAGGAGACACGGGTTCGTGCCCCGTTTCGGGAAGATCCCCCATGCCGCGGCGCGGCTGGGCCCGTGAGCCATGGCCGCTGGGCTTGCATGTCCAGAGCCTGTGCTCTGCAATGGGAGATATCACAGCAGTGAGAGGCCCGTGTACCACAAAAAAAAAAAAATACAA
>NW_006785353.1:419169-445847 GCF_000442215.2 Lipotes vexillifer | reverse complement strand
CGGGAAGATCCCACATGCCGCGGAGCGGCTGGGCCCGTGAGCCATGGCCACTGAGCCTGCGCGTCCGGAGCCTGTGCTCCGCAAATGGGAGAGGCCACAACAGTGAGAGGCCCGCATAACGCAAGAAAAAAAAAAATAATAATAATAATAATGTAATACTAATATACCTGCCCTCTTTCAGATGTTCATTCAAATCAAATTTTATTGCTTATCTTTATTAAAAGTTTTTTAAAGAAACCAAACATCTTTTAAATCCTATTAAATTTTATTGTTTCAAAATAGAATACACACTCCAGCTGAACATATGCCCCAGTTGTCTTATTGCCTTCAATTTTTGTGGACATGCCTGGCCACTTTTCTACCTCACTTCCTCTTGCTGTCACATTTAGTGGTGTGTTACTAAGGGGCAGAAGGTGGTGATAGGTTTCACCTTGCGTTTGAAGTGAAGATCCTTTCCTGAGGGCTGGATAGATCATTTAACTGGCAGAGATTAGTGGAAGTCCTCAATCTCCAGTTTGCTGGTCAGTTAATAAACACTTCTGACTCTTCTGAGAGGACTGAAAAATATTTAACTCCTATTTCCAAAACTTAGTTTTCAAATCTCCATCTTGAAAATTTTTAAAGATGTGCATAATCTGAAAAAAAATTTTTTAAGGGACCAGAAAGGGAGTCCAGTATCATATTCAACTCTAAGTTTTTTTTATTTTATTGTTTTGTTTGTTTGAATTCAGTGTCATGGGCAAAACAGAAAAGCGCCTAACTAGGAATTGAGCAAAGCACAAACATATTTCACAGAATTAGATATTACTGAACCTACCAAGGAAATGCTAGTGTGTGAAACCATGGATTATAAAGTCTAATTTCTTACACTGACAAAGATAAGTTTTAGTGTATTGTGATGGTAACAACATTGAGTTACAGCACTGGCTATTACATACATCAGAGACAGCACTAAATGGCTGCTGAAGGTCTTGACAATGGCAAAATTCTATGACTTTAAGGTAAAATTCATGTTCTGATAATTCAATCTACACCAGTTTTCATATGACTACATTTTGTTCTTTTTTTTTTCCTTTTTTTTAAAATTGAAGTATAGTTGATTTACAATGTTATATTTGTTTTAGGTAAACACAATAAAGATTCAAAATTTTTATAAATTATACTGTATTTAAAGTTTTGAAATATTGGTTTTATTCCCTATTCTGACTGTGAAGAAAGGGTACATTCCCTCCCTAGTGAAGTTCAAGCAAGATTTGAGAAGCACATGGTCAATTTGATTAGAGAGGATAAGGATAACAAACATTAAGGAAATCATCTATTTCTTGAAGAGTGTATTAGAGTTCTCCAGAGAAACAGAACCATGTGTATGATGCATGTATATAATATATATATGAGTGTGTGTGTGTGTGTGTGTGTGTATATATATATATATATATATATATATATATATATAAATATATAATATATATATGTGTGTGTGTGTGTGTGTGTGTGTGTATATATATATATATATATATATATATATATATATAATGTGTGTCTTTATACAAGATATGTATACAGTATACACACTTATCTGTAATGTGTACATATATGTGAGTGCATGTGGAGACAGAGGGAGGGATTTATTCTTAAAAATTGGCTCATGTGATTGAGTATGAAACCTACAAAACAGACCAACGAGTTAGAAATTCAGACTGATGATGAAGTCAAGTCTGAATTCTATAACACAGCAGGCTAGAAGCTCAGGCAGGGTTTCAATGTTGCAACCTTGATAATTCCTTCTGAAAGAAACCTCAGTGTTTGCCCTTGAGGTCTTCAATTCATTGGTTGAGGCTCACCCACATTACGAAAGGTAGTCTGCTTTACTCAGAACCTACTGATTTATATGTTAATCACAGCAACATCTAGATTGGTGTATGGCAAACAACTGGACACCATATCCTAGGCAAGTGGAAACAGTAAAGTTAACCACTAGAGATGGTTATTAAGGCTTTAAACAATACCTGCAAATCAAGTATTATCAGGAATTAAAGTGTTAGCAAACAATGCTTTCATCAGAAAAATGTAATTATTTGTTGCTGTACCATGTTCTCCTTTTGTTGATTTAGTATTTTTTTGTTTGTTTTAATAATATTGATAATATAGAACTTGTGGAAATCTAAATATTTTTGAGTCAACAGGATGAAGTTATATTTCAAGTTGCAAGCTTTAAAACCTCAACAGCACTTAAAAAAGAAATAAGAAAAAGCTCTTGATACAAGTGTTTTGTAAAACTAAAGCACCATCTGGGAAAGATGAATTCATCTTGCTTATATATATAAGAAAGAATGTTTCAGAATATTCATATACCAGTGCTATTAAATGTAAACTAAATCTATATATACTCTAAACCTCACATAAAGTTGATGCTTGTGTATTTATTTACCAAAAAGTACAAATTAATTTCCCATAATATTGAAATGTTTATTATAATAGTTTTAAGAACCCTTGACTTTGAAACATGAGACTCTAAATCTTTGTTATATAGAAGACACATTTGTTAAGATATATTTATTCACTTAAAGTTGTAAACTATATTTGCCATTTGCTGTAGGATGTGAATTTTCCCACACTATACTTGTGATTATTAACATTTTAACTATGACATTACTGAATTAATTATCATTAACTCGTATAAGCATTGGGAAAGCCCTGGAGAGATCTTTGAAACTAGAATCATATAGGAAAACATTCTTAGTTCTTAAAAACAGAAAAGCAGGTAAAATAGATTGGATGGCCTAATGACTAGTTTTTTAACACAATGCCTAATCTCAATTTTCTCTCAATAAAATAACATTAGTGAATAATATTTAATAAGTGTTTTGTATGGGCCAGACATTGTGCTAAGCATTATACATGGTGAATAAGGAATCCTATTTTACTCACAGTAGTTCTATAATGATTTATATCTTCTCACAGATGAGCAGAGACTATATACCATTATAGATTTATCTGAGTCTACACTCTAAACTGCGTACTGTCTCAGTAACAAGGAAGATGGATAAGGATGGTGGGGAGGGTCAAGAGTAAAAGATTGGAGGCAGGCTAAAGAATGAGAAAATATTAGAAGAACAGAGTGAGAAATATTGGAATACTTAGGGTTGAGGAACGCTTAGGATCTATTTTGGTTGCAGTTACCCAATTCTGTTGAAAATAAATTTTAATTAGACTGTAGTCTGTGTATGATTGAACCAAACCAGAAAAACCAATACCTAAGATCTAAATACTACAACTTCATGCCACCCTAGGCTTCAATGACACAAAAAACGTTCTATATTCCTTAATAGAAAAAACAAAATCTTCCATCGTGATTCTCTACTTATTACAAATTCTTGAATCTTTCCTGAATATCTTCGTCTTCTTTTGATTCAACTTTTGATTCAAAGAGTTGAACTTTAGGTCCACCTCAAATAATGGTACTCATGAGGACTTTCTAGCTTTGCTCTGACAAGATCACCTTGGTTTAAATATATTCATCAGCGTTACCCTTTTTTGTCAACTCTGAAAATTTTAGTTTCTAATTTATATGCCATAGATTATAAGCATACAAAAATCATAAAAAAGACAAGTTCAGGACTACTAATAATCAGAAGCAAGCTCATACAGGAGAAAGCATAGACACAAATAATAAGAAGTTGAGAAAACTTAATCCAGAAAGTCTTTCTGGGTAGAGAGAGATTTAAAAAAGGGGATATGGAGTAGCATAGAGGTTAGATGGAAAGGAAAGAAAGTAGAAGATTCAATATGTATTAAACAAACAAATAAACAACAAAAAAAACAACTACATGCCAGGAATTTTACATATACAAACTAATTTAATTCTCTTAAGAAATACATTATCCTCACATTTTCCAGATGTAGAAGCAGAGACAAACAAAATTTAGCAACTTATGGAAAGTCATTTCTTATAAGTGATCAAATTATGATTCAAGTTCAAGTTTATTTTACTCCAAATTCCATTCTTTTCATTCATTCATTAATTTAATCTTTCTATTCATTTAGTTTGCTCTCATAAGTATGAGTTTCTTACACAGAATAGGTATTTTATTAATTTTTAACAGGTTAGTTGATATATAGATACACAAACAATAAAGCAAATGAAGAAAGTCTGAATTATTAGTAGCAAATCCATTCCCACATTCTCCCAAACTTCTGACTTTGTTAGGAGCCTGCAGTATATTTCTGGATGACAAGAACTGTATTCTGAACTTAGTCTGAATTTTGATTCTGCTTCTTTGAGATAACACTCAGGTCTCAAATGGAACAGCTAGCATGAAAGAAAGATCTTTCCTCAGCATATTTCTTAAGTTGTACTCATTGCTTCACCTCACAAGGGATAGGGAGAGGCTAATTATTGTTTGGACTTTTAAAAAATATCTTGCTTGGGGCTCCAAGTTTGGATAGAGACCAAGAGAGGAAAGTAGAGAAAAAGGAGAGATGATTAAGAATCTAACTATAACAATGACTTCAATATCTGGGGCACCTGGTTTGCATATTCTTCAGAAACTCTATACCTTGCAGTTACATGGTATTGCTTAGGGGAAGCAGTACCAATGTATGTTCATGCCAAAGAAAACTGACCAAAGACACACAGAACACAATGAAATACATAAATAGAAACATAAACCTGACTTTTTATCCTAAGTTAAGCAAATTATTGTAAAATAAGCTGGAATCTTTCTATGCTTTTGTGACATCCTAGAAAGAGATGATCCAGAAAGTAGGGAAAATAAAATGTGTTCTGAAGGAGAGGACCTTCAAGATGGCAGAAGAATAAGACATGGAGATCACCTTCCACCCCACAAATACACCAAAAATGGATCTACATGTGGAACAACTGCTACAGAACACATACTGAACGCTGACAGAAGACCTCAGACTTCCCAAAAGGCAAGAAACTCCCCACATACCTGGGTGGGGCAAAAGAAAAAAGAAAATACAGAGACAAAAGAATAAGGATGGGACCTGCACCTCTGGGAGGGAGCTGTGAAGGAGGAAAGGTTTCCACACACTAAGAAGTTCCTTCACTGGTGGAAAAGGGGGGTGGACAAGGGGGAAGCTTCGGAACCACAGAGGAGAGCTCAGCAACAGGAGGGCAGAGAGAAAAGCACAGAGATTTTCACACAGGGGATTGGTGCCGATCAGCACTCAGCAGCCTGAGAGGCTTGTCTGCTAAACCGCCAGGGCTGGTGGGGGGTGGGAGCTGAGGCTTGGGTTTTGGAGGTCAGATCCCAGGGAGAGGACTGAGATTGGCTGTGTGAACACAGCCTGAAGGGGGCTAGTGCACCACAGCTAGCTGGGAGGGAGTCCGGGAAAAAGTCTGGAACTGCCTAAGAGGCAAGAGACCATTGTTTCAGGATGTGCAAGGAGAGGGGATTCAGAGCACCACCTAAACAAGCTCCAGAGACGGGCACAAGATGCGGCTACCAGCGAGGACACCAGAGACGGGCATGAGATGCTAAGGCTGCTGTTAAAGCCATCAAGAATCCTGTGTACAAGCACAGGTCAATATGCACACTTCCCCAGGACCCTGTGCAGCCCACTACTGCCAGGATCCCGTGATCCAGGGACAACTTCCCAGAGAGAACACACGGTGCACCTCAGGCTGTTGCAACGTCACATAGGCCTCTGCTGCCGCAGGCTCTCCCCTCATTCCATAGCCCTCCCTCCCACTGGCCTGAGTAAGCCAGAGCCCCTTAATCAGCCACTCCTTTAACGCCCTACTGTCTGGGTGAAGAACAGATGCCAGAGGGTGACCTACATGCAGAGGCGGGGCCAAATCCAAAGATAAACCTCAGGAGCTGTGCAAGCAAAGAAGAGAAAGGGAAATCTCTCCGTGCAGCCTTAGGAGCAGTGGATTAAATCTCCACAATCAACTTGATGTACCATTTCTCTGTGAAATACTTGAATAGACAACGAATCATCCCAAAATTGAGGCAGTGGACTTTGGGAGCAACTGTAGACTTGGGGTTTGCTGTATGCAACTGAATAGTTTCTGATTTATATATTTTTCTTAGTTTAGTTTTTAGTGCTTGTTATCATTGGTGGATTTGGTTATCGGTTTGGTTGCTCTCTTCTTTTTTTAAAATTACTTTTAAATTTTAATAATATATTTTATTAATTTTTATTTTAATAACTAATTTTAATTTTGTTATTCCTTTCTATTTTTCTCCCCTTTCTTCTGAGCCATGTGGCTGACAGGGTCTTGGTGCTCTGGCTGCTTGTCAGGCCTGATCCTCAGAGGTGGGAGAGCCAAGTTCTGAGTTCAGGACATGGGACCACCAGAGACCTCCTGGCCCCATGTAATATCAGTTGGTGAGAGCTCTCACAGAGGTCTCTGTCTCAACACTAAGACCCAGCTCCATTCAACGACCAGCAAACTCCAGTGCTGGACACCCCATGCCAAACAACTAGCAAGATAGGAACACAAAACCTCTGTCAGCAGAGAGGCTGACAAAAATCATAATAAGTTCACAGACACCCCAAAACACACTACTGGACTCAGTCCTGCCCACCAGAAAGACAAGATACAGCCTCATCCACCAAAACACAGGCATGGGACCCAGGCATCAATCCCTCCACCAGGAAACCTACAAAGCTCACTAAATCAACCTTACCCACTGGGGGCAGAAAACAAAAACAATGGGAACTATGAACCTGCAGGCTGTGAAAAGAACACCTCAAACAGAGTAAGTTATGCAAAATAAGAAGACAGAGAAATGTGCAGCAGAAGAAGGAACAACGTAAAAACCCACCAGACCAAGCAAATGAAGAGGAAATAGGCAGTCTACCTGAAAAAGAATTCAGAATAATGATAGTAAAGATAATCCAAAATCTTGGAAATAGAATGGAGAAAATACAAGAAACTTTTAACAAGGACCTAGAAGAACTAAAGAGCAAACAAACAGTGATGAACAACACAATAAATGAAATTAAAAATTCTCTAGAAAGAATCAGTAGCAGAATAACTGAGGCAGAAGAATGGATGAGTGAGCTGCAAGATAAAATAATGGTAATAACTACCACAGAACAGAATAAAGAAAAAAGAATAAAAAGAATTGAGGACAGTCTCAGAGACATCTGGGACAATGTTAAATGCACCAACATTCTGCAGGTCCCAGAAGAAGAAGAGAAAAAGAAAGGGACTGAGAAAATATTTGAAGAGATTATAGTTGAAAACTTCCCTAATATGGGAAAGTAAATAGTCAATCAAGTCCAGGAAGCAAAGAGAGTCCCATACAGGATAAATCTAAGAAGAAACACACCAAGACTTATATTAATCAAACTATCAAAAATTAAATACAAAGAAAAAATATTAAAAGAAACACAAATAGCATACAAGGGAATCCCTAAGGTTAACAGCTGATCTTTCAGCAGAAACTCTGAAAGCCAGAAGAGAGTGGCAGGAAATATTTAAAGTGATGAAAGGGAGAAATCCTACAACCAAGATTACTCTACCCAGCAAGGATCTCATTCAGATTCAATGGAGAAAATTAAAACTTTACAGACAAGAAAAAGCTAAGAGAATTCAGCACCACCAAACCAGCTTTACAACAAATGCTACAGGAACTTCTCTAGGCAGGAAACACAAGAGAAGGAAAAGACTTACAATAACAAACCCAAAACAATTAATAAAATGGTAATAAGAACATACATACTGATAACTACCTTAAATGTAAATGGATTAAATGCTCCATCCAAAATACATAGACTAGCTGAATGGATTAAAAAAAATACCCATATATATGCTGTCTATAAGAGACCCACTTCAGTACATAGGGACACATACAGACTGAAAGTGAGGGGATGGAAAGAGATATTCCATGAAAATGGAAATAAAAAGAAAGCTGAAGTAGCAATTCTCATATCAGACAACACAGACTTTAAAATAAAGACTATTACAAGACACAAAGACGGACACTACATAATGATCAAGGGATCAATCTAAGAAGAAGGTATAACAATTGTAAAAATGTATGCACCCAACATAGGAGCACCTCAATACATAAGGCAAATGTTAACAGCTATAAAAGGGGAAACAAAATAATAGTAGGGGACTTTAACACCACACTTTCACCAATGGACAGATCAACCAAAATGAAAATGAATAAGGAAACACAAGTTTAAATGACACATTAAACATGAACACCAGAATACACCTTCTTCTCAAGGGCTCATGGAACATTCTCCAGGATAAATCACATCTTGGGTCACAAATCAAGCCTTGGTAAATTTAAGAAAATTGAAATAGTATCAAGTATCTTTTGAGACCACAGTGCTATGAGTCTAGATATCAGTTACAGAAAAAAAAAAGTAAAATATAAAAACACATTGAAGCTAAATGCTACGGTACTAAAAAGCCAAGAGATCACTGAAAAAATCAAAGAGGCAATTTAAAAATACCTAGAAACAAATGACAATGAAAACATGGCGGTGCAAAACCTATGGGATACATCAAAAGCAATTCTAAGAGGGAAGTTTATAACAATACAATCCTACTTCAAGAACTGAGACAAATCTCAAATAAACAACCTAAGCTTATACCTAAAGAAATTAGAGAAAGAAGAACAAAAAAACCCCACAAAGCTAGCAGCAGGAAAGTAATCATAAAGATCAGATCAGAAGTAAATGAAAAAGAAATGAAGGAAACAATAGTAAAGATCAATAAAACTAAAAACTGGTTCTTTGAGAAGATAAACAAAATTGAGTAACCATTAGCCAGACTCATCAAGAAAAAAAGGGAGAAGACTCAAATCAATAGAATTAGAAAGGAAAAAGAAGTAACAACTTACACTGAAGAAATACAAAGGAGAATGAGAGATTACTACAAGCAAATCTATGCCAATAAAATGAACAACCTGGAAGAAATGGACAAATTCTTAGAAATGCACAACGTGCCAAGACTGAACCAGGAAGAAATAGAAAATATGAACAAACCAATCACAAGCACTGAAATTGAAACTGTGATTAAAAATCTTCCAACAACAAAATCCCAGGACCAGATGGCTTCACAGTAGAATTCTACCAAACATTTAGAGAAGAGCTAACACCTACCCTTCCCAAACTCTTCCAAACTATAGCAGATGGAGGAGCACTCCCAAACTCATTCTACATGACCACCATCACCCTGATACCAAAACCAGACAAAGATGTCACAAGGAAGAAAACTACAGACCAATATCACTGATGAACATAGATGAAAAAATCCTCAACAAAATACTAGCAAACAGAATCCATCAGCACATTAAAAGGATCATACACCATGATCAAGTAGGTTTTATCCCAGGAATGCAAAGATTCTTCAATATAGGCTAATCAGTCAATGTGGTACACCTTATTACTAAACTGAAGGAGAAAAACCATATGATAATCTCAATAGATGCAGAAAAAGCTTTTGACAAAATTCAACACCTATTTATGATAAAAAAAAAAAACCCTCTAGAAAGTAGGAATAGAGGGAACGTACCTCAACAGAATAAAGTCTATATATAACAAACTCACAGCCAACATCAGTCTCAATGGTGAAAAACTGAAACCATTTCCACTAAGATCAGTAAAAAGACAAGGTTGCCCACTCTCACCACTATTATTCAACATAGTTTTGGAAGTTTTAGACACAGCAATCAGATGAAAAAGAAACAAAAATCATACAAATCAGAAAAGAAGAATTAAAGCTGTCACTGTTTGCCAACAACATACTATACATAGAGAATCCTAAACATGCTACCAGAAAACTACTAGAGCAAATCAATGAATTTGGTAAAGTAGCAGGATACAAAATTAATGCACAGAAATCTCTTGCATTCCTATACACTAATGATGAACAATCTGAAAGAGAAATTAAGGAAACACTCCCATTTACTATTGCAAGAAAAAGAATAAAATACCTAGGAATAAACTTACCTAAGGAGGCAAAAGACGTGTATGCAGAAAATTATAGGACACAGATAAAAGTAATTAAAGATGATAGAAACAGATGGAGAGATATACCATGTCCTTGGATTGGAAGAATCAACATTGTGAAAATGACTATACTACCCAAAGCAATCTACAGATTCAATGCAATCCCTATCAAACTACCACTGGCATTTTTCACAGAACTAGAACAAAAAATTGCACAATTTGTATGGAAACACAAAAGATCCCAAATAGCCAAAGCAATCTTGAGAAAGAAAATTGCAGTTGGAGGGAACAGGGTCCCTGATTTCAAACTATACTACAAAGCTATGGTACTCAAGACAATATGGTACTGGCACAAAACCAGAAATATAGATCAATGGAAGAGGATAGAAATCCCCAAGATAAACCCACGCACATATGGTCATCTTATCATTGATAAAGGAGGCAAGAATATGCAATGGAGAAAAGAAAGCCTCTTCAGTAAGTGGTGGTGGGAAAACTGGACAGGTACATGTAAAAGAATAAAATTAGAACACTCCATAACACCATACACAAAAATAAACTCAAAATGGATTAAAGACCTAAATGTAAGGGCAGACACTATAAACCTCTTACAGGAAAACACAGACAGAACACTCTATGACATAAATAACATTAAGATCCTTTTTGACCCACATCCTAGAGAAAAGGAAATAAAAAAAAAATAAACAAATGGGACCTAATGAAATTTAAAAGCTATTGCACAGCCAAGGAAACCATAAACAAGACAACAAGACAAAAACCCTCAGGATGGGAGAAAAAATTTTCAATGAAGCAACTGACAAAGGTTTAATCTCCAAAATTTACAAGCAGGTCCTGCAGCTAAATATCAAAAAACAAACAGCCCAATTCAAATATGGGCAGAAGACCTAAATAGACATTTCTCCAAAGAAGATATCCAAATTTCACAAAAATATATGAAAGAACTCTCAGCATCACTAATCATTAGAGAAATGCAAATCAAAACTACACTGAGGTATCACCTCATACCTGTCAGAATGGCCATCACAAAAAATCTACAAACAATAAACGCTGGAGAGGGTGTGGAGAAAAGGGAACCCTCTTGCACTGTTGGTGGGAATGTAAATTGATACAGCCACTATGGAGAACAGTATGGAGGTTCCTTAAGAAACTAAAAATAGAACTACCATATGACCCAGCAATCCCAGTACTGGGCACATACGCTGAGAAAACCATAATTCAAAAAGTGTCATGTGCCACAATGTTCATTGCAGCACTATTTACAATAACCAGGACATGGAAGCAACCCAAGTGTGCATTGACAGATGAATGGATAAAGGAGATATGGCACATATATACAATGGAATATTACTCAGTCATATAAAGAAATGAAATTGAGTTATTTGTAGCGAGGTGGATGGACTTAGAGCCTGTCATATAGAGTGAAGTAAGTCAGAATGAGAAAAATAAACACTGTATGCTAACACATATATATGGAATCTAAAATTTAAAAAAAAATGGTTCTGAAGAACCTAGGGGTAGGACAGGAATAAAGATGCAGACATAGAGAATGAACTTGAGGACACAGGGAGAGGGAAGGGTAAGCTGGGAAGAAGTGAGAAAGTGGCATTGACACATATACACTAGCAAATGTAAAATAGATAGTGGGTAGCAACCACAAAGCACAGTGAGATCAGCTTGGTGTTTTGTGACCACCTAGAGGGGTGAGATTGGGAGGGTGGGAAGGGGACACAAGAGGGAGGTGTTATGGGGATATATTTATACATATAACTGATTCACTTTTTTATACAGCAGAAACTAACACAAGCATGTAAAGCAATTATACTCCAATAAAGATGTTAAAATAACAAATGTGTTCTGACAAAGGGAGAGGAAGAGAAAGGGAGATAGAGAGGTGGGGAGTGAGAAAGAAAGAGAATGAAGAGAGTTTCAGAAGTAATAATTTGCAGATTCCTAGTTGTATCTTGAATTATTGGTGAATTGAAAATTTGAGTTAGCAATTAAAAATGGATTTTAAAAGTGCAATTTCTTGGAAATTTATAGGCAGCTCCTGAGTTAGAAGATCTGAAATTTCCTTAGTAATAAAGTTTTAAAAAATTAGTTCTTTGAGATCTTGGAAATGTGTCACATGACCTGCATACTTCTGAACACACATGGGTTGGGAATAAGGTCAACCAACCTTTCCTGGAGAAACAATAGGACTGTCCAGAAGCCCCAGTCCATCCCTCGAGGTGAGGAAGTCCCTGATCCATAGCCCAGAGACTGGAAACCTCAGTCTACCGCCCCAAGCACACAGTCTCATCTTCCAGATACACTGATGTGGAAGAGCTCTCATACGTGGTCACAGGATGGCTGGAAGGTTCCCTAGTGGTCAGAAAATACTTGGTAGACACTGGGCATAGGAAGTCACTGTATTCACTCAGTTCCTGGGAAGGGAGGATCCCCCCTTTGATAGTAGTGTCCTCACTATAACTTGATTACATCTGTAAAGTCCTATTTTCTAACAAGGTCCTGTTAGGAGGTATTAGGATTTAGGACTTCAACCTATGAATTTTTGCAGGGGCACAATTCAACTCATAACAAGAGACAGTCATTAAAAATGGAAAAAGGGCTTCCCTGGTGGTGCAGTGGTTGAGAGTCCGCCTGCCGATGCAGGGGAAGCGGGTTCGTGCCCCGGTCCGGGAAGATCCCACATGCCGCGGAGCGGCTGGGCCCGTGAGCCATGGCCGCTGAGCCTGCGCGTCCAGAGCCTGTGCTCCACAACGGGAGAGGCCACAGCAGTGAGAAGCCCGCGTACCGCAAAAAAAAAAATAAAAAGGAAAAAGAGGCACTTTACAAAGTTAATCAGATACAGTTTCCCAATTTCATCTTTCTTTGGGTTTAATGAGGAATTGGGGTGAATTTTCTCCTAAAGAACTTTATAGACCTTTACCACTGGGTATGGTATATGCAGGAAACATCCTGGTAAAGTCCTCTGGGGTCTCACTAATCAGTTATATAATTAAAATGAAATTAATTTTCCCCTGCATAGACATGGCTGAATATGTTTTATTCACTTACTTAAGACACACAAATCATTCTTTTCTCATTTACAAAATGAACATTGCTATTTTCATGGCCAACAATCCAATAATCACCATGCAACAAAACAGTGCTCCCTGCTTGCTGACCACTCTCTGCCATCTTACATTGACAAGTACCATGCTCTTTTATTTCTGTTTCCTAAGGACCAAGGCAGCACAATCTCAGTTCATGAAGCGATGATTAGGTATTTTCAATTGTCAACAAGTAAAAATAATAAAGTCAATACTAAGAGTTCTGATAGTCATCTTTTTAATAAACATTACTGAAAGTCCATTGTGAACCAGTAACTGAGAAAAGGACATCATCCTTCTCACCTAGGTCCTTCCAATCTGGTAGATTAAGACATGATGACAAGGGATTATTAATATCAAAAACACAAACAAACAAACAACCCCAATCAAAATATGGGCAGAAGACCTAAATAGATATTTCTCGAAAGAAGATATACAGATGGGCAACAAGCACAAGGAGAGATGCTCAATATCACTAATTATTAGAGAAATGCAGATCAAAACTACCATGAGGTAGCACCTCACACCAGTCAGAATGTCCAACATCAAAAAGTCTACAAATAATAATTGCTGGAAAGGGTGTGGAGAAAAAGGAACCCTCCTACACTGTTGGCGGGAATGTAAATTTTTGCAGCCACTATGGAGAACAGTATGGAGGTTCCTTTAAAAACTAAAAATAGAGTTACCATATGATCCAATGATCCCACTCCTGGGCATATATCCAAAGTAAACTAATTTGAAAATATACATGCACCCCAATGTTCATAGCAACTCTATTTACAAGAGCCAAGACATGGAAGCCACCTAAATGTGGTTTATATATATTATGGGATATTACTCAGCCATAAAAAATAATTGAAATAATGCATTTGCAGGGACATGGATGGACCCAGAGATTATCATATTAAGTGAAGTAAGTCGGACAGAGAAAGACAAATATTATATGATATTATTTATATGTGGAATCTAAAAATATGATACAAATGAACTTATTTACAAAACAGAAATAGACTCACAGACATAGAAAACAAACTTATGGTTATCAAAGGGAAAAAATGGGGAGGGATAAATTGGGAACTTGGGATTAACATATACACACTACCGAATATAAAATAGATGAACAAAAGAGACCTGCTGTATAGCACAGGGAACTATATTCAGTATCTTGTAATAATATATGATGAAAAAGAATCTGAAACAGAATATATATGTGTATATACACATGTATATGTATATGTATGTGTATATTTGTGTATAACAATTACTTTGCTATAAACCTCAAAGTAACAGAATTTTGTAAATCAACTATACTTCAATAAAGAAAAAGTGATTGAAATTCTAAAAAAACGACATGATGTGCACAGCTGAATATTCCTGAAGCACCCTGTAAGAAACAGACTAATGCTCTGGAAACCAGATATCTACAGTTATGAACTCAGTTTTATCAGGGCCACAGTTGCAAGTCATCTTGAAATTGTTTGGCTTTGGGAATATTGGCATTATTACACTGAGATTTCAACATTTAAAATGAACACTGGAAATTTTTCATTCAAATATTTCTATTCTAAAATTAAATAAGATACCAATAAAATAAAAAGCCAATAAATTTCAAGCATTCTAAGAGAAATGAGTAGAAATGCTTAACTACTCTTGGAAATGACATAAAGAAACGTCAATTCTATTCAACCCATGAAACAAATAGAAATATTTCCTTGAGAGTATTACCAGTTTAGAAAGTTAAACCAAGATGAAAGGCAAATGAAATAAAAAGAAAGGGAAAAAAGAGAGAATGGAAAGAAGGGGAAAGTAAGAGATGGATGGAGATGAGAAAGAAAGGAAAACTAGAGAAGGAAGGATAAAAGAAGCAGCACATCATGTGAGCGCAACCTGAAATCATTCAGATAAGAAGTCGTTTATCACTGGTTTTGAACTGCTGATTAGTTCCATATAGGTTTAAAACAGTGCTTTCTGCATGGGGCTGCAGTTGTTATGCTCTTAGTTTTACACAAGTGTATTTTTTGAAATCCCAAGTTTCTCATTTAATCAGAGACATTTGGCTCTTTGGCTAAAGAATGACTCAGATGATAAAAATGTACTTCAGAGATTTATAGCAGTGATTCTTAAATTTGATTCCTCAACACCACGTGGGAAGTATTTTCTTTGTTTATTTGAGTAAAGATTTACATATATTCCTTACTACCTGCCAGGCAGTACTCTGGATATTTTACGTGCATTATGTCCTTTAATTCTTATAATAATCCAATGAGGGAGGTACTATTATTTGCATGTCACTGGTGAGAAAAGTGGGGCATGAAGTTCACAAGTCAATGGCACAAGATCTCAGTACTAGAAAAGGCAGTGCCAGGGTTTGCCTCAAAGGGATTCTGATGACAGAGCCTGTGCTTTCGCTTCTACTTTACATTCCTTCAGTTGGGATGGGAGGCCTCCTCCCCAGAGCTTCTCACTGTGCTGGTGAGATTCTGAGATCTATGTTTTATCTCACCAGAGTTTTACATCCTGAGTGGTATACATACACAATGGAATATTACCCAGCCATAAAAAAGAATGAAATAATGACATTGGCAGCAACATGGATGGACCTAGAGATTATCATACTAAGTGAAGTAAGTCAAAGAAAGACAAATATCATGTGATGATATCAAGTGATGATATCACTTATATGTGGAATCTAAGAAATAATACAAATGAACTTATTTACAAAACAGAAATAGACTCACAGACACAGAAAACAAACTTAAGGCTACCAAAAGGGTAATGGGGGGAGGGATAAATTGGGAGTTTGGGATTAACAGATACACACTACTATATATAAAATAGATTACCAACAAGGACCTACAGTATAGTACAGGGAACTATATTCAATATCTTGTAAAAACCTATAATTGGAAATAATCTGAAAAAATATATATATAACAGAATCATTTTGCTGTATACCTGAAACATTATAAATCAACTATACTTCAATAAAAATTTAAAAAATTAAAAGAGCGAAGAATAACATGTTATCAGTGAATGTTTTGGGGTGATAAGATTCAAGTGTTTCTTATATATTTATTTGTTGCTTATCCGTACTTTTCAAATTTTCTGCATGAAATACTTTTGTAATAAGAAAAGCACAATAGGGCTTCCCTGGTGGCGCAGTGGTTGGGAGTCCACCTGCCGATGCAGGGGACACGGGTTCGTGCCCCGGTCCGGGAAGATCCCACATGCCACAGAGCGGCTGGGCCCATGAGCCATGGCCGCTGAGCCTGCGCGTCCAGAGCCTGTGCTCCACAACAGGAGAGGCCACAGCAGTGAGAAGCCCGAGTACCACCAAAAAAAAAAAAAAAGAAAGAAAAAAAAGAAAAGCACAATAAAAACATTATAAATTTTTAAAAAATAAACATCAAGGTCCTACTATATAGCACAGGGAACTATATTCAATATCTTCTAATACCTTATAATGGAAAAGAACCTGAAAAAGAATATTTATATGCAACTGAATCACTTTGCTGTATACCTGAAACTAACACAACATTGTAAATCAACTATAGTTCAATAATTAAAAAATATAAGATTCTGAGTGATCAAACATACTTCATTCCACCGTGCCCTATATGTTTGTTTGTTTTATTTAAATTCCAAGTTTTTAGAAATAAATCAAATAGTGGTTTTAGGATAAGTTTAAAATTCAATATCAAAAAAGATAACAAGAAAGGAAGAAGGAACGCAGTGCATAACACTTCCCTAGAAATAGATGGACTAAACTATGCTTTACAGCCCTTTAACCACTCTTATCAAAACCTTAGTCTACTTCGTCTAGAACAGAACTCTCTGGGCAACAGCGATGTTGCCAGAACCAAATTTTAGCATCATAGAATTTGAGCGCTGCAATGTGAAAATAGAGTTAAGCAGATTACCCTGCAAGTTAAGCGAGAAAACCAAAACAAAGATCCTAAATTAGAGGTTTCTCAGGTGTCAGAGCTCTCTCCTGTTGTCTCCAACAGACATTGGGAAACCATGGCCTCTGCTATGTCTGTATCTCCAATCATCCAACTACTGCTGTGTTCAGCCAACCTAACACTACAAACCCAGTCTGCTCGAGAGAAAATGGGGCTCCATTCCTGTCTAGGGCTCCACCTAATTACAGGGGTGAACAGCCTAGGAAACAAAGAAATCTCAAGTATCCTCTGCTTTTAAGGCTCTGAAAATCCAGAAACATCTTGGGATAAACTTTTCCTCTTCAGCATCCTTTTTCCTGCTCTCCCCTCCAGGTATTCCCCACCCATATTCCCCCAACGCGCCTACCCTTACCTCTGGAGATGAAGAAAGTTTATGAACAGGAAGCTCATCCACTCCTATGTTACCTTCCAGAGGTTAGATGACTAAATACAGAGTAAATATGGGTCTACCTTCTGTATGCCACTCATCATGACTTCAATCAGCAAAGACTTTGGGCAAAAAGAAATGAGGCAGGGGATGGTGACAACCCCAGATCAGGAAGAGGTCAAACCTCCACAAAGTGGCAGGAGAGGAAACGTGCTCACACACACGTGTCTTCTAGCATTTTCTCTTTCCCCATCTCACTACTCTCCACTAGCTCAGGACTTGATACCAGCTCGATAAATCCAAGCCTATGAGTCTTATCTGAGCATGACTTCTGAGGGGAAAAATGTCCAAATCTGTTAATAGGTATAGTCAACATTCACTCAGCTACCCGATCAAAGAAAGAACAAACAAAAAGTAGCTAATATTTGCATAACCTTCTTACATGCTTTATTTCATTTAAGATATTTGCTATCTAAATTCCCTTTTCAGTCAATCAACAAATATTTATGGAATGTCTACTATATGCCATGGACTGTTTCAGTTCCACTCATATATTCAACATGCCATTCATCTGATTTTTAACTAAAAAGACCTTTTTATTCCACCTCCCAGTTGTAGCTATCATAGTCTGTCAAAATTTCTCTTCTCTCCTGTATTTATAGTCAGTCATTACTAGTCATCATAAGGCCATCTGTACTGTGTCACTAGTGACACGCAGCCTTTGTTCAATCCCTAAGATGCCGCATCTTGCAGGATGGATATCAATGTTACTAAATTCATCTTCAACGTTCCCAAACAACAGTGTTCATAACAGCTATTATATTTCTGCAGTAACAAGAAGAAGGGGTAGTGCATATTATTAGCAGAAATCTCCCATTACAATAGAATTATGATGTTATAAACAGAAAATAGATTTCCCTTTCTCTCTTTTTAATGTTCTGCTTTATATTCTTAGAAAGACAATTCCTATACAAAAGTGGTTACACTTGTCAGGCATGTAGTATGATTTCACACAGCTATAAGCATCTCCTATGGGCTACCAGCTAGATGTTAAACCTTTAGTTTAACAATGGTTAAATTCTGATTTAACAATCAGAATCACATGTGGAGTGGCCTGGGAAGGAGTTCAATCATCTGGGTTATTTTTAATTGTTTATGTATTTTTCAGGATGGTTTGTTGCATAATCAGCAGTAAGACACCACTGATTTAAGTCTTTGCCCAGTATATAAAAACCAACTCAAATTCTGCTGGCATCTGAAGAATTTAAGTCAGAGGATCATCAACATAAGTGAGGTGGTCCAATTGGCTTGTAATTTGTTCCATAATTGATGTTTTATATTCCAGTCCATCAACACAGATACATGGTATTTTCCTATTAAACATGGAAGAATATCCTTCAAGTGCACAAGGGAGTTGGTTTTCACAAATTCTTTTAACACCCAAAGCTTCTAATTCATCTCTCATTCTCCTATTTATGATATGTGTTAACTAACACAACAAAATAGTAGTGCCAGCTCAATGACTAATGGTAACTGAAATTAGCAGAGTGGTTAGAGTTGTTGGGAATTAGAGGGAAGCACACCCATACGAATGGAGCAGCTTGTATGCAGTTCCAGGCAACAACAAGAAAGGGAGCCTGGTGTAGCCAGAGTTTCAGAAATTTTGGAAGTCATAAATCCACATTTTATGTGAATTCTTTTGATTTTTAAATATAGGCAACTAATTTGGAGTTTAATAAAAACCCTATGGAGACCTACATTTGTGCAATAAACAAACCTATATAAGGTTGGATTTGATAGAGGACCTGAGAGTTTGTGATGTATTATTTCAACTGGTATCATTGATTACCACATTGATGTAAGGACGGTTAGAGGTGTACTGAGGAGAGAAGAGCATCATTGCAGCCAGAAGGTTGTGCACTACAGACAAATTTTGCTGAATTTATTATTTTACTTAACACTGGTCCTGCCTTGAGCCAATAAAAAGTCATTCTTACTTGTGATAAGGCAACTATTTTCAAGAAAGGAAACAGAGATTTGAGAAAGCCATGGTCTTCACAGCATTGCATGGGCTAGGATTTTTACCCCAGTGGCTAGGAGTCCATATGAAAAAAATTAGAAAATTAAAAGATAAGCTTTTAAAAAGTAGCTGTTTGATGTGGGTGCAGCTACTTCATCATTCCTTTGACTTATAAAAATGCTGGATAGTGCTTTCTTTTTTTAAGTGGCAACTAAACATATTTTTACACTGAGGAAAAGTTGATAATTTAAGCATATATAGTATAATTTTATTGTATTTTTATTAAATAAAGCTGCAATTCAGTGCCATAAGCCACAACATTAACTTCTTGAGTTCCTGATAACACTTATTTGACCATTGGTGTGTGTTATATCAGTGCATTTCTCTTGAAATTGTCAGAAACATAGTAATATACTCAAAGAATATGATAAATCTGTCAGACATGTTCCTATGTATTTTAACTTGGAGTTAAAGAAGATCAGAGACAAATAACAAAAGCAACAATAAATTATAACAATGTAATGATCAAAGCTTAGGTTGGAGCACAGGAGAGAGACGTTGCTGTGGAAGGTATCTTGGAGGGAGATTTGGGCACTCCACGCAGGTTCCTGATATTTCAAAGAGAACATCAATAGCACATATTCAGACATCTTGGGCAGGGCATCTAAGGTAAAGACAGAGACAGATTTAACCTAATGAAGTTTAAGTGTGAGCGTCCTCCTGAGGATTCTTTCGCCTAACTTTTTCCAAAGCTCTCTTGGCACTCTTCCAGGGAAGCTTGGACAAAGCTGCTGCTCCAGCTGGGCTGCTATGGACTGGGTGTCACTTCTGTGTCCTTGTGATAGTGCTGGGGCTGTGGATGAATCCAGAGAGCTGCCTCTACTACCTCTAGCCAACAGAGTTAACCTGATGAATCTCAGGACCTCAGGGAGCTTTGACCTCAAGAAGAAGGATTTGAACAAATATACTGCTCTGCTACCTGCTAGGAGGCCACTAAAGCCTAGGGTTCACAGCTGTTTGCAGCTAATCCTCACACAAGCCCCTAAACCCCAGGGCCAGAAGACTTGGAGGGGAGGTGAACCAGGACACCTGGCAGAGCTAAGCATAACCCCAGGCTTGAAGCTCTGACCAAGAAAGAGTAACAGAGGATGTTACAGGTGCAGCATTAGTAATAACAAATGGCAGTGTTGAAAGAAAATTTTCCATGTCATAGAAAATAATTTAAGTGTTTTTTGATATACAATTCTAGAGAAAAGCTGAATTATATTTCTATTTTTTCCAAAGAAAATCATTTGGTAAAACGATCATCCTACGTAGAGGCGATCAAGGACTGTGTAGCCAAGAAATGTTGGGGAAAGTTTATAGATGATATATTAATGTCTTGATTTTGTAATATTTGTGTCTTTAGTCAACCTGTAGGTTTTTGTTGGTTAATATTATCTTTATTCTAAAGTAGTATTCATATTTATATCTACTATTATATACACAGTGTTGTATTCTTTGTGCTATAAAAGGACCCTGAAGTTGTAAACTTCAAGGTTTTCAAAACCTGGGTCCACCTTTAGTAAGAAAGCTGAGACAGAATCATGTACTTAAGTAGGGCTCTACCAAGGCCTTGGAAATACTCAGAAGGCATTCAAAATTTTGTGATGGGGTTCAGAAATATCGTGGGAGGAGAAACCCTAGGACGTTTGACAAATATAAATATATCTACAAAAATCATGAATTGAGCTCATTTTGAAACAATTTTGATTTAGTTGAATTAAAAGTAGAGTATCCATAGGTTGTCCACTGGGTTAGAAGAAAATCCTGGCAGATTTGTCCCTCTTTCTACCACTGTCACTAGCTTCATCACTTCATCTCCATAGTGTCTCCCACTTTGTTTTTCTTCACATATGTCCATAGTGGTCTGTTCTTGCTTTAGAACTGATTAACTTTTTAAACAATTTTTAAAAATTTATTCAAGATTATCCCCATTCCTAGTGATCTCTCTCAATCTCTTTGCCGTATTTTATATGGCTCTTCTAGATTGGACATAGTAAGCACTGCTAATAGTTAAGCAAATTGGAAATAGTAAGTAAGTAAGATGGAAAATTATGTTGCAGAGTGAGAATCAATTGTTTGCTATAAAGGCAATCTTTGTAAGGTTTCTCATCAAGACCTGATTTCTGCCTCTTGACAATTGGCACAAAAGGGAGATGACAGCATTGCAGTCCCCATTCTAGGAAGAAAACCTTCCCCAGCTGAACCAGGAGTAGATATGCAAGTAGTTATTGCCCAAGAAAATAAGAGTGGCTTCCTTGGCCATGATGAAGTAGACATTAATTCCATACTGTCAGAACATTCATAACATAGATATAATTCATTGACATAGAGCTATAAAAATGAGTTCACTTATAAATATAAGATGAAGGGAGTTAGTTAACTGCTATTACAAAAAGAATTACTGAGTTACATGTAAGCAAATGAGTGGGCTCAAATATGGAAAAGATGCTACTGTAAGGTGCCACACCCATTACTGTGAATATATAAATACCACAGTCCAGGAGTAACATTCAAACTCAGAATCTTCTCACTGTAATTCAGCTGAACTCACATCTCCTATCAATATGTCCTACAACCGCTGCTCTGGAAACTTCTCTCTCTCCCTTGGGGACCACCTGTGCTATTCAGGCTCCTCCTGTGTCTCTTCTTATCCCAGCAACCTGGTCTACTGGGACTGGTACTGACCCCTGATCTCCCACTACCTGCCAGCTGGGCTCCTCTCTCTACAGTGGCTGTCAGGAGACCTGCTGTAAACCCACTAGGTATCAGATATTCTATGTGGTGTCTAGACCTAGTCAGATATCCTGCTATCACTCAAGAGCCTCCACACTCTGCAGGCCCTCTCAGACAACTTATTCTGGGTCTCTAGGCTTTGGGTCCAGCAACAGCTGCTCCCTGGGCTATGGATCTGGAAGCTCCTACTTACCAGACTGTGGTTCCAGTAGCTTCAGACCCGTGGCTTGAAGAGTCCATGGTTTCCCTTCTCTAAACTGTGGATCTGGATTCTGCTACCCATCCTACTTCACTTCTGAGAACTTCCAGTCTTGTTACAGACCAACCTGTGGATCTGGCTCCTACTGATCATCATACATAATTTTTAATCTTGTCCAATGTCTTCAATGACTCTATTTATAACCTTTATTGTTTTCATCATCTACAGGAAGAATTACCCTCTTATTTCTAATTATCAAATTTTCACCTTGTCTCTGGTCCTAAACATTGGCTGACAAACTTTATCTAACAATTTTTATTATTAAAGTACTAACTCAAAATAAAGTCTAAAGTCTGCATCGCAGATAGAATTGACATTGTATTTTCTTCCAAAATTGTGTGAAAAGTCATTATAATCTAATAAATTAATTGATTCTGATATACAGTTATGTTTATTATTGTTAGTTGTTTATTATTGTTGTTTATGTGATTGTAATAGATAAAAGTGTTTATTGACTAGGGTTTGATTGTGATAGATAAAAGAGATAGTATGAAAAGATCAGGGCTTCCCTGGTGGCGCAGTGGTTGAGAGTCCGCCTGCCAATGCAGGGGACAGGGGTTCGTGCCCCAGTCCGGGAAGATCCCACATGCCGCGGAGCAGCTGGGCCCGTGAGCCATGGCTGCTGGGTCTGCATGTCCAGAGCCTGTGCTCCACAATGAGAGAGGCCACAACAGTGAGAGGCCCGCGTACCACAAAAAAAAAAAAAAAAAGATCAATATGCACATGGGAATACGTTCTGAAATCCTACAAAGTTGGGGATTTGAACAAATTTTAGAGGACCTCAGATATCTTTTTTACTCAGACTATAACTGGTGGAAGAGTATTGTTTGAATAGAATATCTCAGAATCAGAAATTAGATTGATTCCCTTGTAGGATGTGGATCCCCACATAGATACAGTTATAGATATAGTTTTATATAGCTATAATTACTAATGAATATATATCTATAAATGAATATGTAAATATAGATGAATATATAGATGATACAGTTATAGTTTGATATCCAAGGAAAATTTATCAGACTTCAAGAAGTTAAGAAATTATTAAAACCAAAATATGTGTTATGTGGTATAAACAGACTTACAAGGGATTCAGTAAATAGAAAGGTAAGACATAGATCTTATAATAACTATAATCCATATGCTTAAGAAATAAAGAGATAGAAAATTTTGGCAGAACATTGAAACATATTAAAAGAATCAAGTAGAAATTCTAAAATTAAAAAATGCAATAAATTAAATGTAGAATTGGTTACAATTGGATTAAAAATAAATTAGACATAGCTGAAGAAACAATTAGAGATTGTTCAGAAGAGTATGTTCAAGCTAAAAAGTTAAGAAAGCATAAAAATATTGAACAGCACTCCAGAGCATATGGAGCATGGAGAATATGGAAAGGTCTAAAAATTTCAACTGGAGTCCTAAAACAAGTTGTGTGTGTGTGTATACATACACACACATATACATATACATATATATATATATATATATATTTATACACAGACGCACGTATATATACATATATATATAAATATATATATACACATTCATATTCAATGAAAAATAACAGCCACTGATAAGTCAAGACATCACCAAATCTAAGAGAAGAAGCACAGAATAGAAACAGATCCAGAGAGAATTTTCCAAATAGAGGAAAATCAATTCACAAATTCAAGAAATATTACAAATCCCATGTATGACAAATATGAAGAAAGGCCCACACCTAGGCACAATGGAGTCAAACTGATGAACAAGAAAAAGAAAAAAAAAAAAACCTACAGGGAAAAAATCAAGTTACCTTCAAAAAAAAGCAACAATAGGGCTTCCCTGGTGGCACAGTGGTTGAGAGTCCACCTGCCGATGCAGGGGACATGGGTTCGTGCCCCAGTCCGGGAAGATCCCACATGCCACGGAGCGGCTGGGCCCGTGAACCCTGGGCACTGAGCCTGCGCATCCAGAGCCTGTGCTCCGCAACGGGAGAGGCCACAACAGTGAGAGGCCCGTGTACCACAAAAAAACAAAACAACAACAACAACAACAACAACAATAAAATTGACCACTGAGGGCTTCCCTGGTGGCGCAGTGCTTGAGAGTCCGCCTGCCGATGCAGGAGACGCGGCTTCGTGCCCCGTTTCGGGAAGATCCCACATGCCGCGGAGCGGCTGGGCCCGTGAGCCATGGCCGCTGAGCCTGCGCGTCCGGAGCCTGTGCTCCGCAAATGGGAGAGGCCACAACAGTGAGAGGCCCGCATAACGCAAGGAAAAAAAAAAAAAAAAATTGACAACTGAACTCTAAACATATAGAAAGGGGAAGGTAGGAAAACAATTAAATAGCCTCAAATTTGTGACAAAAGAACAATTTAAAACTAGAATACATGACTAGTGAGTATCTGTTTCAAAAAGGAAATAGAAATACAGATATTTTTAGACAATTGAAAACTTCGAGAACTTGTCACTAGCCTTCCAGCACAAAAATATATGGTTAAAAGTTATACATAGTCAAAAGCAAAATGATCCTAGCCTATAGCAAAAAGATGTAGGAAAGAATAAAGAGTAAATAAAAAATATATATGGGGTACATTTAAGCAAATATTGCCTGTAAAAACATGGGGACAAATATTTATCATTATGCATAAGCATACATAAAATGAAAATACTGACATAATAATACATGAATTGGGGTAAGGATAAATGGCCTTAAGATTTCTAATATTCTTGCATTGTACAGAAAACAGTAAAAATATGAATTTATATTAGCATATCAACAATCGGCTGTGATCTTTAAGGCAGCACTGCCCAATAGAACTTTCTTTGATGCTGAAAATATTTTTTACCTGCAATTTCCAATATTTGGTATCCATTAGCCACACATTATCTGTTGTGCACTTGAAATATGATGAATATGACTGAGGAACTGAATTTTAATTTAATTTAATTTAATGTATGCAAATTGAACTTGATATATGTGGCTAGTGCCTACTCTATTGGATGGTGTGGCCTTAATGTAACATTTAAATAACCAATGAAATAATGTGTATCCTCCTGGTAGTCTGACAGATTGATTGTTAAGAATTATCTTGCTTAATATACAATAAACTTCTTAACATATAGCAAACTTTGAAATTAATAAAGTAGAACTAGCATTTTTGTTTCTTTTGCCAGATATATCTTTTTTGTTTCCTTTTCTGTTTCCTCATATTTAAGAAAATCTCTTTTATGTAGAAAATAGTTTTGATTTTCATTCCAGTCTGATAGTCTAAGTCTTTTATATGGACTATTTGTCATATTATATTTAACTTAATTATTAATACAGTCAGATTTCTACCTACTTCTTTACTATTTTATTGTTATTTAATCCATCTTTTATGTTTCTTTTTGTCTCCTTTCATACATTTGAGGAGTAATAAAATGGTTTAATGCTATAATTTTACTCTTTTGTTATTTTTTCCAGGCTTTTAATTTTTAGGCAAAATCTTAGATTTTAATGATCATTCTTAATTTATTACTGTTTACTTATTCTTATATATTAAGAACTACTTTATTAGTGCTGTGTACAATGTATATTTAGACATAATTCACTCATATTTCAGTCTTCTTTTCCCCTCCTGCATTTCCAAATTTCCCTCTGAGATTATTGTCTTTTAATTTGAGAAAATCCTTCAATATTCATTTTAGTTCAAGTTTACCTGTTATGGAAATCTCTATAAAAAGAAGATATTTGGACATTTTACAGTGGAAGAATAATCTTAAAGGAATAGAGTAGATAAAAAGTATGTTTTAAAGTGAAAAAGAAAATCATATGAAAGAATCTGAAGGTAGAAATGTTCAGAAGGTATTGCTTTATGGGAGTTGTTCTAGAGAAGAAAGACCTCTAGAAAATTTTAAATATAGATGACAAAAGGGACAATATATATATGAAAAGCCATAAACTATACTCATATTGAACTTTTTAATTTAAACTACAGAGATAGAAAACCCCATAAAGTCACTACTTATCTCCAATTGCCTCTAAAATATTTGACTCTGAGTCTTTTCACATGTGCACATATTGGCATCCCCTGAGTCTCTGCTTCAAAGTAGACTTCTTTAGTCATTTTTGCCTCTAAACATTTGTTCTGGTCTATCTCTGTGATCCACCATATTTCTTATTCAATTTATCTGGTCTATTTTCTCTTTCTAAAGAATTTGAGAAGCAATTTTATAATAAAATATATAAAAATAATTTTAGGCAATGA
>NW_006785353.1:389687-419159 GCF_000442215.2 Lipotes vexillifer | reverse complement strand
GAAAGAAAATCATTGGTGACAAATAGGGTGCCTTTATTCCACCGACAAAAAAAATTTACTTCATCTTAATCCCTTCCATTAGAGGTAAGCAGCCCCCAGCCAATATACAGTCAAATGAACAAAGAATCTTGGCCAGCGAGAAGAGTAGGGAATTTTCTGGTCATGATGAGATGTCATCAAAGACATGTAGTCATAGAATTTCTGACTTTGGAACAGGTCATTAGCTTAGTGCTTTAACAACACAGTGAATTCACCCATGAATATGAGATGAAAGGAATTTTTCATCTGCAATTACAGAAGATATTATTGAATTACACATACAGAGATGAGAGATTACAAGCATGAGAAAGGTGACTGTGTAGAATGCCACAACCATGGCTAAGAGTATAAAAACACCCAAGTCCAGGAGGTGACATTAAACCTCAGAATCTTCTCATTGTCACTCATTGGAACTCACATCTCCTGTCAACATGTCCTACTATCACTGCTCAGGAAACTTCTCCTCCTGCTCCCTTGGGGACCACCTGTGCTACTCAGGCTCCTCCTGTGGCTCTTCCTACCCCAGAAACCTGGTCTACAGCACAGACTGCTGCTCTCCCAGCTCCTGCCATCTGGTCTCCTCTCTCCAGAGCGGCTGCTATGAGCCCATCAGGTGCCTTACATCCTGTGTGCTATCCAGTCCCTGCCAGACATCCTGCTACCGCCCAAGGACCTCCATGCTCTACAGTCCTTGCTGGACAACCTATGCTGGGTCTCTGGGCTCTCGGCCCAGCAGAGGCTGCTCCCTGGGCTATGGATCCAGAAGCTGCTACACACTGGGCCTTGGATCCCATGGCTTAAGACCCCTGGGTTATGAAGTCTACGCCTTCCCTTAGCTGAGCCATAGATCCGGGTTCTGCCGTCCATCCTACTTTGCGTCTAGGAGTTGCCAATCACTGTGTTACAGACCAATCTGTGGATCTGCCTTCTATTGATCAGCTTGTGGAACATTCAGATGTGAGCAATGTGTCCAACCTCTATACAGAGCTTCTATCATCTTCATGATTTTCGGGAATATCACCTGTTCTTCATCTTTTTTCCATTCGTAAAATACTGACCAAAAAACTGTCTGCCACATATACTAAACAATGATTAATTTTATGGAATAAATTAACGGAATTAGTAAAATGAATGAAATATATTACTAAATCAATTAATGAAATTCATGTTAACAAACAATGAATTAATGTTAATGAATTAATGGGATCATTGTTCATGAATTTTATTCACAAAATGGGTAAAAACCTAAGTGAATATAATCTAATAAACTCATTCAATCTGGCTTGCAATTATGCTACTAATTTTATTGTTAGTTTTAACTAGTTAAGCGGGATTTTTTTCTTTTGCTTTTTTTGGAGGCTGTTTTTGAGTTAATGTTTACTATACCTCTGAAAGCAAACTTTGAAAAACAAATTTTAATAGATGTGAACTAATTTATTTGAGGGTTTAAACATTTTCTTCTTCAAAACTTCTGTTTTCTGAAATCCTTACATTGCATGCATAAACTTCACGTGAATAATAATCTCAGGAGTGGCATAGAGCACATTTCCTTCAAAGAATATGGGGCCTTGATGTTTGCTGACTGAAGGAGAAAAGCAAGCAATTTGGAAAATACAACTGAATGGGGAAAAATTTTAGGTTATATGAAAAGTTTTGTACATCAGTTTAGAGAGCTTTCTTTGATCCAGTCAATGTTGGGTGGCAAAAAAACATATCCCTTCATCTCACTGAGTATCTTTGTATGTAATTGATTTCTTCACAGGTGTAAAGAGGAAGCCAATTATATTTGGTGAGAATTAATTAGGTTCATGAGATGTAGAGTTTCACCTTATTGTATCAAAGATCCAAATGGCTGGAAAAAATAAGGCTTTCAAACCATCAGAAGTCGCTATTTCATTCATATCGCAACACACATTTACACACTCCTTGTTTTTATGTTTTATGTTGCAATTCTGACATTTTATAGGTCACATATTTCAGAAAACAGCATAGTGCTAAGATAGATAACATATTGATAAGGTCTAAAGCAAATAACAAAAAGACAGTATCTTTATACAGAGATAAAGAACAAGGTTCAAAGAATTTTCCTATTCATCATTTTTCAGATTGCTATAAGAATCATGAGAAACACACATTTTATGAACTAGTTATTTTACACAGAAGGAAATGAAGACTCAAAGCAGATTAAGGGTTCGCTATAGGTCCCAGTCTTACAATAAAACCAAATAAAACCATCTATCTATATGATAGATGAGGACTAATATAAGAAGTGAAGATGCAAGCAACATGGAAGAGAATAAGGAGAATTCTGAGAAGGTGAAATAAGATGATCAAAGCAGAGAGGTACAAAGGTACTTGTGTTCAGGAAATTATTCAAAATCAAGTTACATTTTGTATGGATTAGTAATGGAAAATCAGCTAGAGAGGTATAATAGGTCTCTTTCACTTCATTGTTTTGGATATCTTGAGTTTTGGATCACATTAATCTTAGGATTCATCTTCTCTTATTCATACTGTTAAAATAGCTTTCTGCCTGCTCATTTTCATTCTATTTTCTACTTAGTTAAACATTTTAAAATACTTTATAAAATAAAACTTTTGTCAAATATTATGTAAAATAGTATGTCATTATATTTCCTTTTTTATATAAATATATTCATATTAAATATATAACATAATATAAAAAATATAAAATATATAACAAACAGTTAAATTTCTTAAATCCCCTACTACAAATAAAGTAGCAGAGCATCTGGTAGGCTTTTTGGGGGTCTGGAACAAACATACTCCCCAAGTAGAAGTACCTCTCTGGCCTATATGCAAAGCTTCCTTTAGATCAGGAGCAGGAAAAGATTCTGTAGGTCTAGTCTCAGATGCAAGCAACCCTAATAGTTGGGTCAAACAATCTGGCAGACCATATGGTGTTGGTGGCATCTGTGGTATTGAAAAAAATAAAAATAAAATAAAATAAAACTGCAATGTAGGGTTTATGGCACACCTCAGTGGGAAAATCACAATGCAGGCAAATAAAGTTGTAGAACAAAGTCTTATAATCTGTAGTTGAAAATTAACATATCTTTGGATAATCAGATCCTTGGAAACTACTTGGACCTGGTAGAGGTACAAAACTTGACTGTGGGACAAGTGATCATGCATCTGTAGCTGTCCATCATGAGCTGTGTTCTGTTGAAACTTCCAAGTCATGAAGTCAGGTGGACTCAGTAGCAATCCATTGTAAGACAGAAATAGCTCATACAGGAATGAACACTAGCAGAATAAGAAAGCAGGCTTCATGAGCAGAAGCCCAGACCCCCATGTCACCCACCAGCATTGCACCACCACCTCTTTCTCAGATCACATGTGTGGTCACATTTGGTGCCTCAAATGACCAGCTGAAAGAGGAAGGGAAAAGCCCAAGCAACCTTGCAGATGGACTGGCTCATTGCATGGATGTCTTTAAACACCATGATGAGAAAAATATGCTTTCTCTATGTGTAGAATGATATGTCTAGCACCTGGTTATCCACTTTGTATAAAAGAGAAAAGTGGTCCCAGTTGATGATACATCTAGATTCCCGGACAGTTGCAATTGACCTGACCAGCTAGTTAAAAACCTGGAAGGGAGAATATATAATATTCAGACAATAAAATCTGGTATAAAGACATATGGATGGATATATGCAAGTTGGTCCAAAGTTTCAAGATCTTTGTATTTCTTCTCAATGCCCACCAGAATGCATCTATCATGCAAGAGGAACTAAAAAATCAAGTTGACAAAATAACTGTCAATCAAGCTAGTTGCCTTTGCCAGAAGTCCTCACCATGCTGGCAATATGAGCATGTGAATAAGTGACCAGAGAGGCTATGAATGGGTCCAACAGCATAAGCTCTCATTTACAAATCTGATATAATTAATGCCACTACAAATGTCCAATCTGTCAGCAATGGAGGCTAATGCTAAACTCCCAGTATGGCACTATTCCACAAGGAAACCAACCGGTCACTTGGTTGCAAGTTAACATGACCCCCTTGTGCCCTGAAAGGATCAGTGGTTCATCCTCAAACACATAACTACCTATTCAGAGTAAGCCTCTGCTTTTTGTGCTTATCTTAACTGCAATATTATTCAGGAGCTGCTGAAAAACTTGATCCACCAGCATGGAATTCGTCACAAGGCAGCATCTAATAAGGAAATCCACTTCATAGTAGAGACAGCAAGAAGTGGGATCCACAAGTTATATCAAAAACCACAGGACCCTGAAGCTGTCTGCCTGATAGTGCATTAAATAGCCCCACTGACAGCAAAGCTGAAGTTTGCTTGGAGCATGGAAGAAATGTCCTCAAAGATTGGGTCCCAAATATCCACTTACTGTCATCCCCAATGACCCATTTAAGAACTTTGTGCTTCCTATTTCTGCAACTGGAATTTCCAAGGATAGAAGACCTGTTCCCAAAGATAGACTTTCTAATGGACATACCAAGGGTCTCATTGAACTACAATTATGACTGCTGGCTGAGCACTTTGAGTTCCTTGTTTCAGGTACCAGCAAGCAAAAAAAAAAAAAAGAGTTACCATCTAATCCAAGGGTAGATGATCCTGTTTAGTAGAAAATAGTAGGGTTACTGTTACACAGTGAGGGTAAGAGGGAGTATGTGTGGAGTTCAGTTGATCTACTTGGATGGCCCTTGAAAATTCCTGCCCAATTGAGGATGTGATTTGTCATATGCAGAAATATAGAAAGAAAAGGGTATGATTATCAGTGTTCATACCTCTTAGGAAAGGGCATAGGTAATACCACCAAGAAATCCACTGAGACCAATAGAAGTGGTAGCTGAGGGTGAAGCAAATTTCTAATGGATTGTGAAGGAGGGAAATAATGAGTACCCACCTCAGCTCCAAGATCAAATGCAGTGATAGAGTGCGTTTCATCCCACCCAGTCACACTTGAACATTTCCCCTCAGGAAGAGAGGCCAACCAGAGCTACGGAGAATCTCTTTCCTGATAAGTTGACCCTCAAGGTGAAAATGGTGGACTGTGACAGGTACAGATCTGCACTGGAACTCACATCACATCACTTCAAAAAAGGAATAGCTATCCAGATGCGACAAGTGAGGTTAGCTGACAGCCTTTCTCTGTTGGCTTCTTTGGAATCTGCCTCGGATTTCAAGCCAAGGTCAGGTTTTTCTCATGGCAGCCCCTTGTCAGTGACTGAACAAGGTGGTAGAATGGCTTTTCTTCTTTCACAAGTGTTACTCTCTTATAAACTTTTTGTTCTTTCATTCCTGTCTCAGTGCCTGCTTCCTGGAGAATCCAACTAGCAAATATTCTATTCTTTCTTGAAATTTAATGTTTCCTTTTAAGATTATTTTCCTTCATCCTAAAGAATTTCTGTGTTTATTTCAGTGCAAGTTTATCTGATATAATTAGCTCACTGGAAATTAGCACTCAGCTATTATATTATACAACAGAAAAATAAAATGGAGAACAGGGGTGACAAAGGGAAAATATTTTATATTTTTGAAAGAAATTACAGAAAAGGAACTGACTTTGAAAAATGCACAAAAATCATTCACAGTGTGAGGAGAGAAAACGCTGAGTTGTTCTAGGATGCAGAACCCAGGTTCTTTTAAAATTTTTATGAGGTAAATAAAAATATATAAATTATATTCATTTTTGAAGTGTATTTTTTTAATGCCATTTAGTTTCATAGTCTCAAAGCAAGTAGAAGAGATACCTGAAATTCCTGTTCATCCCTTTTCCCAGTTTCTCAAACTACCATCATTATCCCCACTCCCTCTTCACATGCCCCAAATCAGTTTCCTCCTGTGGTTCCATCCCAATTCAGTCTTCTGGAGTCACTTTGTCTTTAAATGTTTGCCTGGTTCCTATCTGTTTCTAACCATTTCTCATTATGTGTTATTTTTCTTCCCTCCATTGGATATGAGGAGCACTGTATAATAATAGGTGATAGATGGAAAATAAATTTGAAGAATGTGAATCAGTAGTGACAAGTAGAATCAATCATTAGAAGCATCCTTATACAAAACAAAGTTATACCACTGATAACTTGACACAGTAGAAAAGTGACAGAGGAAATCCCAGAGCAAAGCAGGAGTAGATATACATGGAGTCATGGCCAGGAAGTAAAAAATGGGCTTTCCTGGCATTAATAGGATGAAGATAACTGACAAATTGTCCTAGAATTTCTGTACAGGAATGGTCATCGGCTTTGTGTTATAATAACTCATGGCACCAGTAAATAAAATAAGTAGGAAACTAGTCAACTGCAATTACAGAGACGATTAATGAATTACACACATGCAGAAGATGAGTGAAAAATGTGAGAGGATTGCACCAGTACTGTGCCGAACCATTGACAAGAGTATATAATTACCCTGTCCACAAGATGACCTTAGACCTCAGAATATTCTCAGTGTATTTCTGTTGAACTCATATCTCCCGTCAAGATGTCCTACAATTGCTGCTCTGGAAACTTCACCTCCCACTCCCTTGGGGGCTACCAGTGTTAGCCAGGCTTCTCCCGTGGCTCCTTCTACCCCAGCAACCTGGTCTACAGCACTGACCTCTGCTCTCTCAACACCTGCCAGCTGGACTGCTCTCTCTACAGTCAGGAGACCTGCTGTGAGCTCACCAAGTGCCAGACGTCCTGTGTGGTGTCCAGTCACTGCCAGACATCCTGCTACCACCCAAGGACCTCCACACTATGCTGGAAAACTTACCCTGGGTCTCTGGGCTTTAGTTTCAGCAGCTGCAACTCCCTGAGCTCTGGATCTGGAAACTGCTACTCATTGGGCTGTGGATCCAATGGCTTTAGACCCAGGGCTCCCTCTGTTAGTAGCTTTCCTCCATTCCATTTGTAACATTGCTAGGCTTTCTCCATTGGATATGTGATCTCTGCATTAATATTTAATACTTGGAAATTAATTTTGGAGAAAAAAATGAATAGTCACAAGTAGTTTCAATCTTTAGAAGGCTTTTTAGAAGGCCAAATCTATGCATCTAACCAAATAAAAAAGAAAGATGGTACCATTTTGATCTCCAGCCTTAGAAGGAATGCATACCCCAGCAAAGCCAGACTCAGATACACATGCAGCATATACCAGGAAGGAGGGACATTCTTGGCTGTGATGGGATGGTCATTAATATAAAACGGTCATAGCATTTGTGACATGACTAGTTTATTGGCTTTGTGTTGTAACCAAAACTATTATAGCACCCATAAATACAATGTGTAGGAAACTATGCAGCTGCAATTACAGAAATGATGATTGAGGTAATACTATGAAAATGAAGGAGCAGACATGTAGGATTGGTGACCTTGTAGCTGTAAACCCCTATTTCTGAGAGTATATAAATGCCACAGAATATTCTCAGTCTAATGCCACAGAATACTGCTAGTCTAATTCAGCTGAACTCACATCCCCTGTCAACATGTCCTACACCTGCTGCTCCGGAAACTTCTCCTCCAGCTCTCTTGGGAGTCATCTGCACTACCCAGGCTCCTTCTACTCCAGCAACCTGGTCTATAGCACTGATCTCTACTCTCCCAGCACATGCCAGCTGGGCTTCTCTCTCTACAGTAGCTGTCAGGAGACCTGCTATGAGCCCACAATGTGCCAGGCATTCAGTGCAGTGTCCAATCCTTGCCGGATATCCTGCTACTGTCCGAGGACCTCCACTCTCTACCATCCCTGCTAGACAATATATGCTGGGTCTCTGGGCTTTAGGTCCAGCAGAGGCTGCTCCCTGAGCTCTGGATCCAGAAGCTGCTACTCACTGGGCTGTGGATCCAGTGGCTTCAGACACCTGGGTTATAGAGTCTAGGACTCTCCTACCTTGGGCTATGGATCCAGATTCTGCCACCCAACCTATTTTGATTTTCGGCCTATCTGTGGATCTGGCTTCTAAAGATCAATTTATTGAATGTTCAGATCTTTTGGCAGAATGACAACTTTTTTTTTTTTTTCACTGTTGTGGCCTCTCCCGTTGCGGACCACAGGCTCTGGACGCGCAGGCTCAGCGGCCATGGCTCACGGGCCTCGCTGCTCCGCAGCATGTGGGATCTTCCCAGACCGGGACATGAACCCGTGTCCCCTGCATTGGCAGGTGGACTCTCAACCACTGCACCACCAGGGAACCCACAAATGACAACTATTTTATTCTCACAAGAAACAACCCTCTTCATGGTCCCCAAAGACTGGCTGTTCACTCACTCTGCAGCCACCCAACCTAACTTACAGATTGGGTCTTGTAGAATCTAAAACTAAGTAACAAACCTAAACTTTAAATCATATACCTGCATTGGTGATGGAAATCATCCAATTATTAGATATCCTTCAGAATTTAACAGTATCTAATTATCTTAAGTAAATAAACACATTTATTCTGGCATCCATATATGTTATTATTAGACAATATAAATAAACATCTCAAGAGCTATAAAAGCCTTGTTCTTTAAATTATGTGTCCTTATATCTCTCTTCACAGGAGAAGAAAAGCACAAAAGTTAGTAGATATGTATGGAATACAGAATAAAATTTAGATATACTGCTAGGTTTGTACATAAAACAAAAATTAAATATAAATCTAACTTGTATCTGTATATTTTCAGAAAATACTAAATATAAAGCTTAAATAACTTCTATTAAGTTCATCCAAAGTTGGTTGGTAAAAGCGACCGAATTTTTGAATCTCAGTAAGTACTTTTCCATGAAAGTCATTTTTTTACAGCATGTAAGAAGGAAGCCAATTATTCTTATTGTGAAGAATTTTGAGTCAGGATGTGTGAGTTTTTATCTCTATGCTTTCCAGTGGCTCAGGCTATATATATGGCTGAGAACCACAACCTTTATGTCAGCAAAAAATGGATATCCTTTACTTTTACTTTTTTATAGTCATGTGCTAATCTTTTTTATAGGACACAGATTTCAGGAAATGGTACATTGCTGTTGGACACATTTTGAAAAGGAGACAAATCTAATAATAATAGGGCATTATCTTTGTGTTGAGCTAAGTAAACGTTCAGAGAGATTTTCAAGTCATTATTTCTTTAGAACTTTAAATAGCACTCAGAAGAACATAAATTTTGTGTGCTACATGTTTGTTTGTTTGTTTGTTTTTTAAGCATGAGGCAATGGAAGTTCAAAGGGACTCAAGATCCAGCCAAAGATCCCAGTCTTACAGAGAAATTGATGTTCACAATTTTCCTAAAAGATGGAACCTCCTATGAAAAGCAAAAACAGAAGTAGTATAGGATAGAATAGAAAAAGTTTGGAAAAATAAAATGGAATGGACAAAGCAGAGAGATATAAAGTTACCTGGTATGTTCAGGGAATATATGGGCAATTAATTTACAATGGGCAATTAAGTCATTTGGTAAATAGGTTTAGATAGCATTTCTAATGGCTGCACATTACTCCATCATTTTGAAGTTTGAGTTTTGAATGACATTAATGACATTAATCCTAGGTTGCCTATCCGCCTATTAAATTTACTGGAACAGACTTCCAGTGATAATTCTCACACCAGATTTCTTGTCTATTCTAAATAATTTTGCATATATTATAAAATAAATATTTTTACCAACCATCCTTATATATAGAAGTGCAACATGATATTATTTACCAAGTATAACTTTTGTCAGCATCAGAGTGGGTAGTTCAAACCACTACTAGAATGCTAGTAAAACTGGATAAAATAATCTGTGCACAAACACCGGAGCATTACCTAGCTAAGAACTGTTAGATCAAAATTAGGAGAGGTTTTAAGTCAAAAGAAATGTTGGTATTTGGGCTGATTTCTTCCTAGAGTTGCCCACTAAATTCAAAAACGTCAGTGGGTTCATAGTGTGAATGAACAGAATTAGACTCCCATGGCATTGTAAGGAACTGGGGATATTGGTAAACATTCTAGGATTTTGAAACATTATAGGATTTTAAAGACTCCACTATAATTTTAAGGGTATACAAACAGAATAGGTTTCACAGGAACTGAAGTCAACCTTTGAATTACATCAATCTTGATGATATGACAATATTAGTAATCTTACCCCAGCTTGGTACCTCCAGAGTAAATTCTTCTGCAAATAGACCTCAAATTACCTATAGTAATTGATTAAAAACTATCAATACTGCAAAAAAAGCAAGACAAGAATAAGAGACAACATAGAGTACAAACAAGTCTACAGGAGATCCAGATAATGAACATATTAGAAATATACACAAAAATAATTGTGGTTATTTTTCTTAAGAAATTAAAGACAAGTTTAAGAATTTTGACAGAGTGCTTGAATATATAAAGATGAAAATGAAAAATGCAAAAACTGCAAAATACAGTAACTAAAATGTACAAAACTCAAATGACTTCAAAGGCAAACTAAAACAATCTGAAACTATGGGCCAATATCCCTCCCATCTGAAATAAAATATAATAATGAGCTCAGATCAGGGAGTGGCAGAATACCTGGTCAAAGTATAGGCAAACTAGAGGTTCAATCGAGCTGATTAAAATTAGATGACATATATACACTAATATGCATAAAATGGATAACTAATAAGAACCTGCTGTATAAAAAATAAATTAAATTAAATTTAAAAATTTAAAAAAATTAGAGATGGTGCCTGCCTAACTCAGTTGTTAGAAGAATATTATTGATAAGCCCTTGACCCGTCTAACATGCAGAAAAAAGGACTTACATTCTCTTGAAAACATTAAACCAAAATATTTTCATATATATATTTGTGTGTATATATGTGTATCAATTACATAATTATATAATCATATGTGTACAAAAATATAAATATTTATACTACAAGATACACTGTTCTTTTATATACAATGTCATAATGCAATAAAACATTACAAAAAAAAAGTCAGAAAGCATGTAAGTGTTACTACCCCCATCAAAAGAATAACAATCAATAAAAGGAAATTCACATTTAACACACTTATTAGAATTACTTGGCTAAAATGCCCATGATGGATATGTGAATAATTTAAGAAAATGATGGATATAACTAATAAATATATAGGGAATTTTAAGAGATATGTACATTTAAAAACAACAACAACAACCTAATGGATATTCTCAAACAGAAAGTTAAAGATTTAAATTTTTTTTAAAAACTCAACCTATATCAGTTCAAAATATCCTTCAAAAATAAAGAAAAAATAAAAACGTTTTCAGAAAAATTTTATCCTCAAAAATTTTCTGTAAAATAATTAATTTGACCCTGCCTGATTTGATCAACAATTTCCAGAAGTGGGTGCAGTTGAAAAAGTACTATAATCTATCGATAACACTTCTCATATCAGAAAGAATTGGATCCACATCTAAGGAATACAGACTCACAAACAAAAAAATTGCAAGTCAATATTTCCACAGTAAAGACCACACATATTTTGGAAATGCCCAGTTTTATAATTATGTTTATTTCTTAAAAAAAACAAAAGCTGCCCCTGGAAGCCTACACTCTACAGAATAATCAATACAAGACTGGAGCTGGGTTGGCCAGGTTCTGAGTTCCTGGGAAGTCTCCTTCAACTGATAACCCTCATCATTCACTTTAATACAAATGTAGAATTAAAGATGAAAATAAACTAGTAAAGAGTGAGGTCATGAGCCTCTTTGATTGGTGCAGAGGTTATGAACTAAGATTCTATACCCTTTGAAAACAAATGGATTAACTTTCCACTTTGTCTAAGAGTAGTTCTGCTCCCTGCTCATCCTGTGGTTACTCTTAAGTTTGCCAACAGGGCTATTTTGGGGAAGTGTTTAGAAAAGAGGGAGAATGAGGAAGGCTAAGATATTTACCTCGCTTACTGGAAAAAAATGAAAAAAAAAATTAATTCTGCTTTGGAATCTAGAAAAATAAATATTTTTCCAAATAATTATTTAAATTTTGTGAAGCTATTGGTCATTTCTTTTCTCATATGATGTTTCTTTTAAAAATTAAAATAATTGATTTTCTCAAAATCTAAATTTTGACTTTGTTTTTTTTCTCTGTTTTATGACTTCTATTTCATTGATTTCTGTTCTTACCTTTCTTATTTCTATCTTAAATTTACTTTTGGTTTAAATTGCTATTTTTTTCTAAGTTCCTCATATAAAGTACTAAAAGAATTGATTTCAAGCTTTCTTGAATTGTTATATATACTTTAAAATCTAAAATTTTCCTTCTAAACAGCTGTACCTCTAAAATTTTACTGGGTTATATCATCATTATGCGTTTTAAAATATTTCCAAGTTTTCATCCATTTTTTTCTTTGATGTTTGAATTTTTATGAATTGTGTTAATTTACAGCCATATGAGATTCTTTTTATTTAAAATTTGTAGTTTACTTTTATCTTATATCTACTGATTTCTCACCTTTTAAAAATGTATTGCCAGCAGTAAACTGAACAATAAACCAAATTTAAAGTCTAATGTCACCATTTGTGATAGAATTTATTTCAACAGATTTTCTCCTCAAAATGAAATTCATATGAATTAAATGTAATAAACCCCTCAATCCAAAAACAATGTGGTGGTTTGTTATCTGTTTATTTTCTAATTTTGTTCTCTTGTCCATTTGTGGGATTAAAACAAAAGATCAATATTCCCCTGTGAATGGGCTTTGAAATCCTAACTCTGTGCAAGGTCTTAACTAATGTCTTCAGATTTTAAGTGTCTTAATATGGTAATTTCCTGGAATTTCATTGAAGGCACAACTTTCTCTGACTATAAATCTCTGAAGCAGAGGAGAGCTGAATTCACTCATGAACTATTGACTATGTGTTTGTATCTGCAGGACAGAATTAGGAAAACAAGGAAATAATTTCGTTCATATGTTCTGGTTCATATAAAAAAAAGTAAATGAAGGACTAGTATACATTTGTAAGCTTGAGAAAAAAATGCCTGTGAGCTTTCATTAACTATCATTGAATTAGCCTCATTTTGGTTGGCAAAAGTATCTGAGTTTTGCATTTCAACAACCAGTTTCTAGTCTGATTCATTTCTCTTAAGTGTATGTAAGGAGGTTATTTCTAAACCTAGGTGAGACAAAACCAAAACAGATATATGGGCTGCTCTAGAAGCTCTAGAAGGGTCAGGTTCAGAAGACATTTGTTTCATCTCAATGCCTTCCCAAGTCTCAAACTCAAAGCACCGGAATATGAGCTTCTAGAACTGCCCATATGTCTGTTTTGGTTGCATCTCACTGTGAAATTGGATACTATTTGATTTTTTTATTGTTATTTTCTAAGTTTTTATAAATATACATATAATTTCCAGAAATAATAAGTTGCTAAAAATATAACTTGCTGTAAATGAGCCAAACATAAAAATAAAATGCTATCGTTGTGTAGAGCCAAGGAATCTAAGGAAATTTCCTAAGCGTTAGTATTTCATTATACCCTCAAGCAGACCTGCGAGGAATTTGCTTATTATATTTTAAGGTCCTTTTAGCATTTAAGAAAAGAGTGGCTCAAAGAGAACTAGACTGGCCAAGGATGGCATTTCTTTAAGGAAATGAAAATGTCCCACTCTCTTCCTAAATACATTAAATATGAGTGACACAAGTAACTGTATAGATCCCCAAGCTGAACTTACTTATTGTACAGATGTAGAACTTGAGAACTAGAAGCGTTCGTTTCTCGGTCTATCGGGAAGTTAATGGTAAGGCTAACAACATAACTTCTAATTCCTACTTCTCTCTCTTTTTTTTTTGGTATGCGGGCCTCTCACTGTTGCAGCCTTTCCCGTTGCGGAGCACAGGCTCCGGACGCACAGGCTCAGCAGCCATGGCTCACGGGCCCAGCCACTCCGTGGCATGTGGGATCTTTCCGGACTGGGGCACGAACCCGTGTCCCCTGCATCAGCAGGCGGACTCTCAACCACTGCGCCACCAGGGAAATCCAGATTGACAAAATCTTTAAGGGGTGATATCAATTCGTTTTGGGTTTTTTTGTTGTTGTTGTTGTTTTTTGTTTTTTTGTTTTTTGCGATACGTGGGCCTCTCACTGCTGTGGCCTCTCCCGTTGCGGAGCACAGGCTCCGGACGCGCAGGCTCAGCGGCCATGGCTCACGGGCCCAGCCGCTCCGCGGCATGTGGGATCTTCCCGGACCGGGGCACGAACCCGTGTCCCCTGCATCGGCAGATGGACTCTCAATCACTGCGCCACCAGGGAAGCCCTCCTATTTCATTTTAATGTAATTTCAGTTGTGCCACGCGATCTCGTCTTCTCTCCCCTTCAGTCATTTCTCTCTTCTCCACATCATCATCACCATCATCATCACTATTAGAATGCTTGGGGAATATTCATGGTTTTTAGACTGTTACTGGGAAATCTAAAGGGATCAAAAAAATGAGAGAAAATATAGAAATTTTATTTGGCATCCCTGACAGAAATTGAAATAGTAATGTAGGGTTGCTCCCTTATGAACGTAATCTTATTTTGTTTATAACTTCCATAAGTTTTGAAAATGTGAAAATCCAAGTTATCCCCATATGCAAATGCCCGCTTTGGTTAAGTCGGAGCAGCCTCTGATGATTAAAAATTACCTGCATATTTCAGATGTGAAAGTGGTTCTCTGGCCTCCGGAAGTACTCTAGTTAAAAAGCAAACTTCCCTTTAAAGAAGAATCAGGGATAGTTTCAATAATATTTATACAGCCATAAGGTGAAGTACTCACACACAACTAGTGATTATAATGTTGGAAATAATAAATTTGTAATATCACAACTGGTGCTGAAGTTAAATATAATAAAGTCTCATTTAAAGATATAAGTATCAAAGTATAAAAACTTTTATCATTATTTCTCAAGAAACTGTCCCAATCCCATACAGCAATCTAGAAACAGCCAACCCCTACCTCTGAAACTGAGCAGGGCCCTGTGGAGTTCCTGGGCACAAAAGCCTTTCTGTGTCCCCTTCCCTGAGTTCCAAAGGGCAGGTTCAAACCATTGCTAATCAGGGAAGGGAGGGGATGCAGAGATAAGGGAAGAGGAGTCAAGAAACACGGGGTACAGCCTTGGGGCAGAGTCCTGGTTCCCCCTCAAGGAAAACACATAACAATATCTTTGAGCTCTTCTGCAGAACTAAAATCACCACCAAATGGAAGATGTTTACTTGATGAAGCATTCTTCATTCCAGGGAAGGTCATAGTTCAACCCTCATCACCTGACGCCAGACGATCTCTGGATTGAGGGAATGTGGGCCCTGCATGCACCACGATCCCTATCAGTAACCCTGCCCCTTGATTATAAAATTCCTTACAGCCACTCCCCTCCCTCTCAGTTCTTGGGACACACAGTTTTGAGGGCACTAGCCTGCTGTGTCCCCCTTTGCCTGGCAAAGCAATAAAGCTATTCTTTTCTACTTCACCCAAAACTCTGTCTCTGAGATCTAATTTGGAGTTGGGAAACAGAGGCTGGATTCAAAGCTTTTTTTTTTTTTAACATCCTTATTGGAGTATAATTGCTTTACCATGGTGTGTTAGTTTCTACTTTATAACAAAGTGAATCAGTTATACATATACATATGTTCCCATATCTCTTGCCTCTTGCATCTCCCTCCCTCCCACCCTCCCTATCCCACCCCTCTAGGTGGTCACAAAGCATGGAGTTGATCTCCCTGTGCTATGCGGCTGCTTCCCACTAGCTATCGATTTTACATTTGGTAGTGTATCTATATCCATGCCACTCTGAATTTATAGGATCAAGATAAGGTTCTCCCCATATTGCAGCAACAGTGATTCTGGGTCTTCAGTTCCTTACAAAAGCAGCCCTACTCTCTACCAGATTCCCATTATCTCCTTTTTAGATCCTGCCCCAACTAGATTTCTGATTTCCTCCTGCTGCATTCCTTGTCCATCAGTTACACTCAATGTCCCTATGAAATTTGAACTCAGGGGTTCAGCTACCAACCTCCTGCTGCCAAAGCAACTTTATTTCCAGGAATTGCCAGTCATCTTTTTACCAGCCAGCATGTGGTTTTTACTTCTGGGGATTAATGTATTTAGTTTCCCAGGAAACTCATCATGAGTCATTTCCATGCAGTTGATTTCAGCAATTTCTATTTATTTATTCTTGTCACATTAGTGATTATAGGTAACAGCTTTGTTCTCCCCCGGCCTTAACTCCCATATTTTTTATTAGTTATGCCTCAGTAGTACCTTGTCAAACATCTTGTCAGCACCAGTCCTCAGAATAATATTCATTTAGCTCTGTTCTTAGGGAATGCATGATGAACAAATGTTCTATTACATTTTATTTTTTTAGGGAGAATGCATTCATCCTCTATATTAATACTTCTCTATATTAAGAAAAATTTAAAGCTGGTTTTTAAGTGGGATTCCCATTTCTCTAAACTTACCAACTAGCAAGGTTAACCAAATAATGATTTAATTACAACAATAAGTAAAGCTGTAAAAGAGCAGTTCTTCAACATATAAGTACATTTAACAATGAGACCTTAATAACAATCTGAGATGTTAACAAAGCTTCCCAGAGAAACTATTTTATAAGCTAAGTCTGGAGAATGAGTAAAAATGGCTTGATCCAGGTAGAAACTGGAGCAAAGGTACCCAATTAGATGATTGTACCAATTTGAACAGAAATAATAAAACCTATCATTAATGAAGTCAGCATATCCACATGCACCCATCCTATATTGCGATCTCTGTCTCTCATTTCTAAATAAATTTCACCTTTTAGTATAAACCAACTGAACTTCAATTCTTCCCTGAACATGTATGTATTTTTCCCCTCTGCTTTGGTCATTTTGCTTCATCTTCATATATTTCCCCTTATCTATTCTCATAGCTTTTGTGTTTTTGATATTTAAGAGAGTCTCAACTTTTAGATTCATTTTTAAATGCCATTTCCTTTATAATTCTTACATCATCGAATAAAAGTTTTCTTTCCATCTTCTGATATTGGAACTGAACTGAGTTACAGTGAAATTTAAAGAGTGAGATAATAGGGATAATATCGTAGAGTGAGTATGGCAATCTTGAATTAGACATTTAATTAGTCAATTACTATGGTAAAGACCCCATTTCCTGATCTCAGGAGAGTTTGAAAATGGAATTCCCAGACTCATGAGGATAACAGAGCAGGGATTTTGTTGCAAATACCTTCTAAATGAACTAGATTAATAATATCAGTCATTTTTCACTCACTCCTTTGGTCAGATATACTTAGATACTATAAACAACAGGCTCATAAAACTAAAAAGATACATATTTATCAATTGTGAATAGAGAAGGTAGCACAGTACCTACTCATATAAACATGCACAAAATCAGCCATATTACCATATTCCCACAACATTTCCAATCATCATTGTACTATAGGTCTTAGCCAGAGCAGTAAACAAGAAAAACAAATAAAAGGCATAAATATCAGCAAGTGAATAAGAAAGTTGTCTTTATTCACAGGTATAATGATTGTCTACATAAAAAATCCTAAGGAATGTACAAAATTACTACTGAAAACTCTATTTTACTTCAATATACAAACCAAAAGTACATGAAAAATTAAGTCTAAAATATGTTGTAATGACAACAAAACATATAATCTAAAAATACATTTCAAGATTCTAGATTCCCGTATTAATACTTATAAAATACTGCAGAAAGAAATTAAATAAGACTCAAATAAATAGAGATATATCACAGATTGAAAGCTGTTCAATATCCCTAATATACAGATTCAATATTCTTTTTAAAATTGATTATTTTTTTATATCTTTATTGGAGTATAATTGCTTTACAATGGTGTGTTAGTTTCTGCTTTATAACAAAGTGAGTCAGCTATACATATACATATATCCCCATATCTCTTCCCTCTTGCATCTCCCTCCCATCTTCCCTATCCCACCCCTCTAAGTGGTCACAAAGCATGGAGCTGATCTCCCTGTGGAATGCGGCTGCTTCCCACTAGCCATCCATTTTACATTTTGATTCAATATATTCTGAACAAAAATGCCAGTAGTCATTTTAATAGAAATTGAAAACCTGATTCTAAAATTTATATGAGAGAAGGGATAGGCAAAATAATATTTAAAAAGAGAATTAAATGTGGAAGTCTTTTATTATCTCATTTCAGGACTTAATATAAAGATATATTAAGATATTATGGTACTGCAAAAAGTATAGGTGATTATTCGGGGGAACAGAATAGCATTCTGAAATAGATTCACAAGTATACTGTCGATTTCTTTTTACAAAGATGCGAAATCAATTCAAATGCAGAAAAATGTATTTTCAACACATGGTATTAAAATCACTGGATACATTTAAAGAACTAAAAAAAAAAATGTAATTTCAACACATGGTATTAAAATCACTGGATACATTTAAAGAACTAAAAAAAAAAATGTATTTTCAACACATGGTATTAAAATCACTGGATACATTTAAAGAACTAAAAAAAAAAAAAGGGAAAAATTGTTGTGTTGTGCAACAATCTTATACCTCTGCTAAAAAACATTCAACAGATCTTGTTGCTTTTAGAAGAAAGTGCAATGCTGAATTAGCACTAAAGACCTGGGGAAAATGGCCCCCAAATTTTTCTGGCCTAATTTCAGGTCATTCCTTCCTTTCCCCTCAATGACCAGACAAAATGGCTTTTAGTTTTATAATGCACTTCTCAAGACTTTTGTCTTAAAAACACTTCTGCAAGCCCCACCTATCTATGCCCTACTTATTCCTTAGACCTGTTTCAAATGCAGTTCCTCTGGGAATCTTTTCTTGACTTCTAAGACTAGATGAGGTTCCCTTGATGTATGTTATTGTAGCATCAAGGACTCATTCACAGCTCATTATTTTATATTTGCTTTCTCTGTTAGACTTTCAGTCCTGTTAGAACAAAGAGCACCCATTTTCTTACTTTATTTTTCATTATGGAGTAATACACAAAACAATTTTATTTTAAAAGATATATTCCCATAGCAGAGATTTTGGCTCATGGTAGAGGTTTAATGGAAATATTGTGAAAATAGTAATACTAGCAAAATGTTTGACAATGTGTTCTGAGGTGTGACTAATTAAAAAAACAAAAACAAAAACATGGGTACAGGGAGTTGGGAAGTATAAAGCTGTTCTCTGTAATTACTAATGAGATAAACATTGATAAATAGAAATTGTTATATCAAGTGCCTAGAAATGATTCATGAGAGAATTTCCTGGGAAACTGGGTATATTTATTCTTGGAAATCAGAACTGGAAGCAAGTTGATAGACAGATAATCAGCAGCTTCTGGAAATTTAGTTGTGTGGGCAGCAGCTTGGGACTCAAACCCCTGTGTTCACAGTCCATGGTGTTATGCATCTGTGGAAGCATGCAGCAGGAGGAATTCGGAAGCTAGAAGCCAGATAAGTGCCAGCTGGTGTCCTCTTAGTTGTGCAGAGTGGGATTAAGTTAATGAAATCTGGATGACCACTATATTATTCACTATACTATAATTAATTGATGAAATAGAGAAAGAATAAAATCTTTCCTCTGGGAAATTTATAATGTGCCAGAGACTTGGGACAGAGGAAGATGCAGTTTTCTGAGTGGTAAAGGCAAGACATCAGTTCAGGAGTTGTGTTTCTTGTAGAAATAATACAGTTTTCTTATTTTGACTATCTACCTGAAATGGGATATTATATTTAATTTCAGACATAATTGTAGTATTATAAATTCATTGTTTCCACCAATGAATTTTAGTGTTTGTTTGTGATCACTTCATTATACTGCTAGTTACACTTAATAAATCTTTGAGTTGTTTTTATAAATTTGCTTGTTTACTAGTTTTGGTAGGGAGAATAATGGCCCCTTAAAGTTATTTGTATACCTTTTGAATATGTTATGTTATGTGACAAAGGTAATGAAAGTAGCAGATGTAATTAAAGTTGCTAACCAGTTGATGTTAAAATAGAGATTGCCAGGTGGACCCAACATGATTATAAGCATCCTTAAAAATGGAAGAGAGAGGCAGAAGAGTAGGTCAGAGTCATACATTGTAAGAAGGATTTGACCCACCATTGATGGCTTTGAATATGGAGGAAGGGGGACATTGGCTAAGGAATTCAGATGGCCTCTAGAAAACAAAAAAAAAGGTAAGTAAATAGGTTTTCCCCTAGATCCTCTAGAGAGAAATGTAGTCCTTCCAGCACGATGATATTAGTCCAGTGAGACTGCCTGAATTTTGTCCTGCAGAATTATAATAAATTGTTGTTTAAGCTATTATGTGTATATGTATATGTATATAGATATAGATATGCATGTCTTATTTGATATAATTTGTTATAGCAATAATTTAAAAACTAAGATATTAGTATATTCCTAAAGTCAGAAAATTTTCCACTCCTGCGTCTCAAATTGAGAGACATTAATAGATGAGGCATCAGCTTGGCCAACAACTTCAGTTGTTCCCCAAGAGTGTTCTGCAGTTGCTTATGTTTTGAAGTTTAAAATTTGATTATTTCTTTGGTTGGAGATTATGCACATGAGATGAACTTGAATCATTAAGATTCATAAGCAGGACACTTTACAGAGGAGTTTACTGTTTATCATTTAAATTTTTATTATGCAGTGGCTGATGAATTTTTTCCCAATTATTTTTCATTATTCCTTTATTCTTTTCCTTCTAACTATACAGTCACCATAACTATTTCTTAAACATGGGGGAGGAGAAGGAAGAGGGGTAAGAAGGTAAGGAATAGAAGGAGCACATGAGGGAAGAGAAAAGAGAATGGTACAGTTGGATGGAATAAAGTCATTCTACTTCATCACTCTACTATAACTTGCTGTGTAATCTTGTAAAATTCTATTTAACTCCTTTATGTTTTATATTTTATCACATTAGTAGTAAAGGAAGAAGTAAAGAGAACATGATGAGAAGACTGAAAAATACTTATAAGACTAGATTTTGCTAAGCCTCTCATACTCTGCAACCTATTTTCTAATTTCAGGGATGTTTGACAATCTTATAAAATAAAGATAGGAAAAATAATTGAACATTACTTGTTTTATATGAATATTAAGTTTCCAGTTATTATTATATTATGTCAGTATGTTACTTTGTGTAACACTTGGATGTCAGAAGAATGGCATAAAATAAAGAATATCCAATTTTATTTCAATATACAATTGAAACATTCATTTTTGATAATATTAAAGTTTTCTTGTTTGCAGTTGGATTCAGTTTCTATGTTGGCTAAGAACCCAGGTGCAACCTCACACCTGCTGAGCCTAGTTCCTTCCCATCTAAGTTTGTTGCCTGCCTTCTTATACAAATGGTGATAATTATAGCAGACTGAAAATAGTAACTGGGGTACAGGGATTTAGTCAATTAAAAAAATGAGAAAAATTCCACCACTGTGATTATCTAAAGCTCAGAGATGCTCTTAGTCTAAAAATGTACACCCACACACTAGTCTTCCATTTTAATACCCTTTATGCACATGCCTCATCATAGAAGTCTAAATTTCATTCCTACACTCTTAAAACCATTCTCATACATAATATCTTTAGAGATGCATGGTCCATGTTTATTGTGTGAATAAAGATATTCAAATCACTTGGATTTTCTTTTAAAGAAAGTCTGTACCAAGGAACTGTGGGCATCCGGGGAAGACTCTTGCTTAAAAAAAAGAAAAATATCTAATCCTAATCAAAATTAGTTCATAGTCCCCCAAATTTGACCTTACCAAAGCCCATTAACAGAAGCAATGACAATACAAATCCTAGCTGACACATTACTAGTAAATAACAATATTCACAGCATATTTGGATAGCAGAATAAAGAGTTTATTAAAATCAAAGTATTTGATTTTCCATCTATCTTTGGGAGGAGTACAAAACCATAAATTCTATCAACAATTCAATTTGAATTTCTCATTAATTTTGTAGGTTGACAGAGTTAATCTATCACCCAGTGTTCGAGGGCTGGACAGGTAAAGAGTTGCTGGTGATCGGGGAGCATTAGAATACTTTTCAATGGAGGAAATTAAGATAATAGATAATCACAGTACAGAATCTAAATTTCTTAATGGATTTGACTCTTCTACAAATTAATCAGTAGAAGCCAGATCTACAGATTGGCCAGTAACAAGATGAACAGAAACTCATGGAAGGAAATTTGATTGGGTTCCAGAATCTGGATCCACAGCCCAGGGAAGGGAAGCCACAGACTCCATAACCCAGGGGTCTGAAGCCATGGGATCCAAAGCCCATTGAACAGCAGCTTCTGTGTCTAGAGCTCAGGGAGAGACAACTGCTGGACTTAAAGGCCAGACACCCGGCATAAGTTGTCCAGCAGGAACTGCAGAGCCTGGAGGTCCTGGGGCGGTAGCAGGATGTCTGGCAGGAAAAGGACACCACACAAGATGTCTGGAACCTGATGGGCTCATAGCTGATCTCCTGACAGCTACATAATAGAGAGGAGCCCAGCAGGCAGGTTCTAGGAGAGCAGAGGTCAGTGCTGTAGACCAGGTTGCTGGGCTGGAAGGAGTCTGGGCAGCGCAGATATCCTCCAAGGGAGCAAGAGGGGAAGTTTCCAGAGCAGCCATTGTAGTACATGCTGACAGGAGGTATGAGCTCAGTTGAGTTACAGGGAGAAGATTCTGAGTTTGAATTTAACCTTCTGGACAGGTGTGTATATATATACTCTCAGCAGTAGGTGTGGTAACCTACAGGGTACTTTTTTACATATTTGTGCTCCCTCGTTTACCTGTGTGTAACTCAGTAATCTTCTCTGTAATTGCAGCTGTAATTGTTTTCTCCATATTGTATTTATGGGTACTAAAATTTTGGTGTTATAGCCCAGGCCAATGAACTACACTATGTCAGAAATGCTATGACTGTTTCACACTAATGCTTATCCCATCATAGTCAGGAAATGGTGAGATAAGCATCATTTTCCTTTTCCTCTTGTCATAATCCTTGGGTGTTTTGTGCCTGGCAATGATGAGAAAACACTTTTCTCAAATGGTGGTTTAATAAGATAAAATTATATCTCTTCTTTGTCAATGGATCAGAGGTGCAACTTTGGCTTGAATGAGGAATCTACTAAATACTGACCTTACTTGTCCCTATGTTTTCTCATTCTCCAAAATTATTGCACATCTATTACATTCTATTACACATGTGTCTCAGATACAATGGAGAGGAAAAAATATCAGCCAGGACAAATTGAATATCACTGATGGCTACAACCAGAGAGAAACCTGGACAATTATTTGGAGACATAGTGAAAGTGAGGGACAGAACCAAGACAGAGTCACAAATTCAGGCCAGTTTGGACCCTTATTAAGAGAATCAATAAGCTAAGAAATATTGAGATGAGGGAAGGAAAAATTGAGTTTTAGAGTCAGTGTATCTGATATGAGACCTGTAGTCTTAACAGATTCTCATCTGTATGTGTAGCAGCCCTGAGAATTTACTTCTCAGGGGAGGAGGCCTCCTTCATCTGCAGGAGGCTTGATTGACCAATGCCCCCCCCATGCTATGGTCTGAAATCTAACACTTCATTGACATGGAAGTCTTCCTATTCATGGGGCTGCTTCCAGACAATGACTGAGCATAGCAGAGACACATGGAATCCTCTGATGGCTGGCAACTGAGGATTCTCCAATGGCCTTGAGGAACTATCTTTAATCTGTGGCTACCTGGGGCATATACTTCCCTCTCTTCTTCACTCTGGTCAGACTCGCATGGAAGTCTGACATCTCCTAGGCTTCTTCACTCCCTCTCCCAACTCTTTTCTCCCACAGACATTTCCCAATACAATCCTTGTACCTTTAATTCCATCTTGGTGTCTGCTTCATGAATGACCTGTACTAACACAGTGAGTTATGGAGTGACTTTTGCCAGCCCAACTATGTCTCTTCCAGGTCTTACAGATTTGTTGCCAAGAATCTATCTGGTGTTACTGATTTGCCATTTCCTTATATTTTTAACAGTAAATTCTGCCCTTTTGTTATTTCACTCTTTTGCTTAATCTGGGATTAATGTACTTTCCAATTTTCACTCCTTGGTGTGGATATGGATTCAGTGATTTTCAGCCATTCTTCTAAAATGTATGCATTTAAGGCTATAATTTTCCTACTAAGCACAGTTTAATTTTGATATTTTATATTTTATTGTGTTTTCTTCTTCTTTGAGGATGGATTGTTTACAAGCATAATGCTTAATTTCCAAATATATGAGGATTTACTAGTCAATTCTGTTGTTCTAGTTGCTATTGCTTCTTAGTTTATACCACTATGATAAGCATATGATCTATTTTGGTAAATGCTTTGTGGGCATTTGAACATAACTGATATTCTGAAGTTTTGACCACAATGTTTTATGTATATTACTTAGACCATATTTGCTAATCATGTCATTAATATTTTCTATGCCCTTATTGTTTGTCTGTCATCTGTTTCTATCAGAAGTGAAAGAAGAGTATTAAATTTCTAGTTGTGATTGTGGATTTGTATATTTCTCTTTGTAGATTGTCATTTTCTTTGGTGTGACAGCGTGAGCCATCTTTTTCTTTGTATTTATTGTGTTTGAAATTTGTGATGGTTCCTTAATCTGTGTGTCAACGAAATCCCAGATGCATTTCTCTGTTTTGCATGTTAAACATTCTAAATGCTTACTTTAAATGTAAGGAAGACAGTCATTAAACTTTGTCTTAAAGAAGCAAAGGCGGGCTTCCCTGGTGGCACAGTGGTTGAGAGTCTGCTTGCCGATGCAGGGGACATGAGTTTGTGCCCCACTCTGGGAAGATCCCATGTGCCGCGGAGCGGCTGGGCCAGTGAGCCATAGCCGCCGACCCTGCGTGTCCAGAGCCTGTGCTCCACAAGGGGAGAGGCCACAACAGTGAGAGGCCCGCGTACTGTAAAAAAAATAATAATAAATAAATATATAAGAAGCAAAGGCAAGATAAGATTTTAAATACAAAGGGTAGATTCTGGTGAGGGAAAAATGCAGGTAAACTGAGTATGTTGAATCTTGTTTACACATTTTTGGAATTAAACTAATTGGTTGGTGGGTAGTAAAACATTCAGACTGGACATTCTGTCTTGTACATGCCAACCCAGGTTAACAAATATAATTATTTCAGTTATTTAATAATTAAAGAAAACAGTTTGGAAGTTCAGCTTTGGAGCATTTGTTGCAGGCTGTCTCTGGGTAACGTTTGCTAAAGCCCATCATCTTTCAGCCGTCTCAACCTTAGGCCAGCTCTTCTTATTTCCCTCATTACTATTTCACATGTGAGATGATGCGTTTCATCAATTTTGATAAATTGTCAACTATAGTCTCTTCAAGTATTTTTTCTGTCCCATTCTTATTTCCTTTTTTCCCTGAGATTCTAATTATAAGCAAAATACACTATTAAACTATGTTATATATACCTCTTACAGTCTTTTCTCTATTTTCAATCTTTCTGTCTTTTTATGCTTTAGTTTGGGAATTTCCTTCTATTCCATCTTCTAATTCACTAATTGTCTATTCAGCAATGTTTAATCCCCTGATAAAACATATAAATTAGGTTTTCCAAATCAGTTATTATTTTGTAAATTTCTAAAAATTTCAAGTAGTTTCTGTTGTTTAGTTTTCAGTTTTCTGTCAAAATCTTCAATCTTATCTTTAATACTTTAAATGTAACTATTCCTTGATAATAGTATTTTCCTATTTCCTATTGTTAAATTCTTTACATAGGTATTTTAATATCTGATTTTGACATGTCCACTATACGGATTGTGTATTTCAGATTCTATTTTCTGCTGTTCTGTTTTGTTCCAGTCTTATTTTCTCATATTCCTGCTATATTTTTAGAGTAATAGATATTTCATATATATTTTAAAAACCTGGGTGACTTTACCTCCCTCCAGAAAGATTTGCTTATGTTTTTGGAAGGCTGCTGGGATAAAGATGTCAGAATTCTAGATTATTTTAATCCAAAGAGGGATTGAGAGAATTCAAACCTGGGCTTCAGTTCTTATAGGAAGTTGTCTATTAGCAACTCAGTTTTACTTCTATGAACTGGTTCTCCATGGTCTGGGATATTTTCCATGGTCCCAACTCTTTGGTAAGCCCAAAATTCTAATTTTATTTCTCTAGCCCTGTTAGTTTATGAAAATTCTCTCAGCTTCTTAGTCACTACTTCCAAAATCAACATATAATTTGAAGGGAATAGCAACTCCAGATATAAGCTCGTTTCTTTTGATTTCAGTTCTGACCCATATAGTATCTCTGTGACTCTGGAACATTTTGATATGTCTCTGAAGTTTTCAAACACAGATATTTAAAAAAAATTTCTCCAGGTTTTCTATTCTCATTGAGAGGAATTGCTCAATGTTTTAAACAATGTTAGCTTGCTAATTTTATGTAATTTTGAAAGGTTTATTTATGTTTAGAATACATAAGAACATTTCAAATAAGGGAGTAGCTACAGTGAAGGTGACCATTTAAAAGTCTGTTACAGCAGTTTAAGTAGTAATAGATGACACCAGAAGTCTTGGAATTTAAACTCTGCTGTTGTGAGTATCAACCTTTCTTTCTAACCCTGTCTCCCACCCCCGTACCACTTCCCGTGCCTTACATTGTTACAATATGGCCTACACTCACCATGTGCCTTCATACTTTTCTGATTTTCTCATCCCGTTTTAACCTTCCAGACCTTATCTTGTTCTGTTCCATATTTATTGCACCTTTGCTTTTCTAAGTGTCACCCCACTCCCAATGGAAGCTGTCCACACCCTGCCTGTCTCCTGGGTAATCATCTGTACATTCTGAAGGCTGTTTCTTTGAGGCATCTGTAAAGCTCTGCCTAAGGACTTTTTCACTTCCCAGGGCATGCTGAGCCCCTGCACAAGGAATCCTCCACTAGAACTGAGCTCCAGCTGTCTACAGTGGTGCCTGGCTTAGTAATGCACCCTGTACTGCTTTCCTTCCATTCCCTGTCCATCTTCCCATCCCCTCAGGTGTTTACTGTGATCACCTCCCAAGTAAAAAACTTGCTCTTGAATCCATGTTCTCAAGCTTTGTTTCCAGATAATTTATAGAAAAATACTTGGATGCCTCATTAATGCATTTACTGAAAAATCTTTGATGTTTCTCCACTTTGTAAAATTGTAATTATAGCACAAGGAACTATACTCAATATTTTATAACTTATAAAAGAAAAAAATCTGAAAAGGAATATATATATAATATGTACATTATAAGTGAATCTGTGCTGTACACCTGAAACTAATGCAGTATTGTAAATCAACCATACTTTAATAAAAATAAATAAATTGTAATTTTAAAGTCCTAGGGAAAAATACCAAGAATATATTACAAAGGGAAATGTGTTTTAGTATTGCACGTGGCACATTTAAGAAAGGCAGCCATGATATCTTTGTCCAATGAATATATTTTTAAGAACACAGAATTCAAAAGTCTTCTAATCTATGTTGGATAATAATAAAGAACATATTTTGTGGCTAATAGGTAATAATAGGTAGTGATTAAAGGGGATCTTTATATAAGAAGTATTGGCTTTTGTTTATTGTTTCAAACCTAGATGATTAGTAAAAGAAAGATCCCCAGCAGTTTAGTGACAAGTTGACTGGTAATTTGGAGAAGAGCAGTAGCTGGGTGCCGACCATTGTAACTTTCAACTATGGATGAGATTCTGCTGGAAACACACCTCACGTATCAAAACTACTTTGTTCATAACATAAGGGTTTAGACTCTGCAATTAAAAAACCATAAGTCACAGGATCACAGCTCAAAGTGTTAAATTTTACATGAAATATATATCTCAATTTTTGTTATAAATAACTCAGTTAAAAAAAAAGAACAAAAATAATGGTGGAGGTTTATGTTACATAGAACAAACAATATAATCTCTGAGCTTAATTTAGTCCACGTTAAGGGAGTTTACAAATTCTTCTTGAATTTATATTAATTTAAGGTGGATGAAAATTTAGCAATTTAGAGCAAAGGGAAGAGAAGAATACCTCTTCTCAGGGAATAGTCCTTGAACAAGGAAACTGGAGTAACTGAAGAAAAATTCACTCAATTTCCCAGTTTTGGCAGATAAATTTATGCTCCCTTTTTAACTCAGGTATTTTATATTCAAATATTTTTAAAATTTTGTCCAGCTCTATTGAAGTGTAAATAACAGTTGAAATATATAGTGTACAATGTGACGTTTTGCTATAGATATATATTGTGAAATGATTACTGAAATCAAACTAACATATCCATCACTTCATGTGGTTACAATTTGTGTGTGTATGTGTGGTGAGAACACTTAAGATCATCTCTCTTAGGAAATATCAAGTATACAAAATAGTATTAGTGGTATCATTAACTATAGTTACCAGGCTGTACATCAGATCTGCAGAATTTATTCATCCTGCATAATTAACATCTTGTACCCTTTGGCCAATATCAGAATACTTTTAGAATTATGTTCAAAAACAGAAAAAATGGGGAAGGAATAGTGTCCACAGTATTGTATCAGTTAGACATTTTACCTACTTGCTGAGGCACAAAACAAGGAGAAATGAATTCTGGTCTTGAAGAACAGAAAATAAAGGACTCACCAAGTAACTATTTGAATTGGGTGTATTTACTTCTTTCCTCAGTCCTCTTCCTTCTATAAGGTCTACATTATGTTACTCTTAAAGTTGCCATAGATTTTTTTTTTTTTTTGCGGTACGTGGGCCTCTCACTGTTGTGGCCTCTCCCGTTGCGGAGCACAGGCTCCGGACGCGCAGGCTCAGCGGCCATGGCTCACAGGCCCAGCCACTCAGAGGCATGTGGGATCTTCCCAGACCGGGGCACGAACCCGTGTCCCCTGCATTGGCAGGTGGACTCTCAACCACTGCGCCACCAGGAAAGCCCAGTTGCCACAGATTTTATTGATAAAATTCAATATTTTTAACATTATTATTTTTTGTAAGTTAATAACAGTTTTATTAGAAAATAAAATAAAATATTGCCATCAACCATAACACTATATTTCCTCGAGTTGGGAATATAATTTAACTGGTTTTATTCTAACATTGAATATTTTGTGAATGAACTAGAAAATATCTTTTTATACTCTCATAATATGAAAAATCTAGCTAACTTTGTTTTTAAGCTTATAATCTGTAAAGAGAGGCTATATATATATACACATATATGTATATATATATATATATATATATACACACACATATATATATGTATATGAAAAAACAGAAGAGAAAGTCTAAGTTAAGCACAGAAAATGGAGGAAAGAAAAATGCTACTGTGGGGACAGAAAGAGAGAAGAGAGAGAGATTCATATGTTCTGCAGAGGAAAAGAGAACTGGAAAGAAAAAAAAAACCTTCAAACTGAGCCTCCCTGGTGGTGCAGTGGTTGTGAGTCCGCCTGCCAATGCAGAGGACATGGGTTCCCGGTGCGG
>NW_006785353.1:361747-389641 GCF_000442215.2 Lipotes vexillifer | reverse complement strand
GGTGCAGTGGTTCCCCCCCCCCCTGCCAATGCAGAGGACATGGGTTCATGCCCCGGTGCGGGAGGATCCCACATGCCACGGAATGGCTGGGCCCGTGAGCCATGGCCGCTGAGCCTGCGTGTCCGCAGCCTGTGCTCCCCAACAGGATAGGCCACAACAGTGAGAGGCCTGTGTATCGAAAAAAACAAAACAAAACAAAACAAAACCCTTCAAACTGCAGCTCTGCAAAGGAACAACATATCAAAATTCATAAAATGTACTAATTTTGAAAATTTTAATTAAAAAGACATTAGGAAACAAACTAATTTTAGTGCAATAGAAAAAAAGAATCCTGAGCCTTCTCTGTTTCACTTTCATTTGTTTCCTCCCCTCATCAGACTATTCCTTCCTGGCTGAATAGAGATGGGCCCAGATTGATCTTCCCTGGTACTATTTCAACTGAGCCGTCTTTTTTTTTTTTTCTGTCATCTTATCTTTACATACACAGCAAATTGTCTTTCTGTTTCTAGCCATTTCTCTCTCAGTCTCTTTGTTTTATTTATTTTTGGTCTCTCTTCATTGGATTAAAGACACAATGTAACTGTGATACTTGGTGTATTAGTTTTCTATTGCTGTCATATCAGATTACCACCAAGTGATTTTGGAGAATGGGAATGAATGTTGACAAGGTGGATCATTCCAGGAAGGATTCCATCCAGCTAGAAACTGTGCCTCTGATCCATTGTACCAGAAGAAAATTGATTTTCTCACTCCCCACTCTTAGGAGGAAAGCATCTACCAGCAAAACCAGATGTGGATACACAGGAATCAGATTAGTATAAACCAGAGGAAAAGCTTTCCTGGTCTTGTTGCTTTCCTGGCCATGATGAGATGTGCATTAATGTAAAAGAGTCAGCATTTCTGACACAGCAGTAGTCCATTGGCTTTGGCTATAACAACACAATACAGCACCCATAAAAACAAATGCGGAAAACTATTCGAATGCAACTGCAATTTCAGAGAAGACCATTGAATTACACATATGAAAAAGAGGAAATCTAACATAGGGCCCATGACCCCATAGGTGTGACACCTATTGCTGAAAGTATATAAATTCCATAGTGCAGTAGTGACATTCAAACTCAGAATCTTCTCACAGTAAATCAGCTGAACTCACATCTCCTGTCAACATGTCCCATAATTACCTCTCTGGAAATTTCTCCTTCCACTCCCTTGAGGGCCACTTGTGCTACCCAGGCTCCTTCCACCCCAGCAACCTGGTCTACAGCACTGACCTCTGCTCTCCCAGCACTTGCCAGCTGGGCTCCTCTCTCTACAGTCAGGAGACCTGTTATGAGCCCATCAGGTGCCAGATGTCCCTTGTGGTGTCCAGTCCCTGCCAGATATCCTGCTACTGCCCCAGGCCCTCCAGTCTCTGCAGTCCCTGTTGGACAACTTATGTTGGGTGTCTGGGCTTTAGGTCCAGCAGCTGAAGTTCCCTGAGCTCTGGATCCAGAAGCTGCTACTCACTGGGCTATGGATTCCATGGCCTCAAACTCCGGGGTTATGGAGTCTGTGGCTTCCCTTCCCCAGGCTGTGGATCCTGATTCTTCCATCCAACCAACTTTGCCTCCAGTAGCTGCCAATCATCGTGTTACAGAACATGTGAATTCAGTTTCTATCGTTCAACTTGTTGAGGGTCTAGATCCTTTTGAGTATTTAGATCAAAGTCTCTACTCAGTACAGCCATCATTTTCATTCTCACAATTTACCACTGTTCTTTTATTCTTAAATCATCAGTTTCTTGCATCATCAACTTTTGAGAGACTCTGAATTTAATGAATAACCCAATATGAAGTCCTAATATCTGTACTATTGATAGAAAATATGTTATTGGATTTTCTTGGAAGAGCAGTTGAAAATGAAAATATTAATCTGATAAATTTATGTTGTCATCTAGCACCAAAATATATTGTTCAGCTTATTATTATTTGCCTATAGTTTATTTAGGATTGGGGAATTTAAAATAAAGATCAGTATGACTCTGAAATTGGGTTTGGGAACACACATTTTGACAGATTTGAGCAAATTTCTTTTGTCAATGCATATGTTCCCTACTGGGAGTATTTATTTCCTGGAGGTCCATATTTTGTATGTCTCAATATCAGTGACACTTGCCTGAGAATGGAGGCATGGATTTCTGCTGATAAAGGAAAACAGAGAAATTGGCACAAAATTAGAAATGCAGGCAACAAGAATACAATATAACTTATAAGATAAGGTTACACATAGACCAAAAATATACCTGAAAGTCTAATATCTGAGTGTGGATTTTCAGCTAAGAGAAAAGATGAGCCTTAAACAACTGCTAAGATAGATGTTTTGCTCCCTGTTGCTTGGCATAAGTGCCATGATCCTTCCCTGAGCCTGGTCCCTGAGCATGATCCATTCCTGAGCCATCCCTATGAACATATGTAAAGAGATGCACAATGGCCTTAAGTGGGGAGTAACTGGGTTAAGGAGGTGTGGGAAAACCTCCTGATGCTTCTCCAAGGTTCAAACTGCATCAACTAAGAGCAACACACCTGAGCAATGCTGAACAAACATTTGTATCCATTAGTCTTAGCCTGAACCCCTCTCTCCCCGAAAGCAGAGCTGAAGTCAAAACCTTGGGTGCAGACAGTGTATTTGCCATGAGACCCCAGGGAGCTAGTTTGGGAGACCATGGAAGGTAAAAGAATGAAAAACAAAAATTTCACAAAGGGACATATTTTTTGGTTGACTTTATGGTGGGCACTGGGGACTCAATCATTCAGGGCCTTTTGAGGAATGTATAGAATGACTTTTGGAACTGTCCACCCCAGGATCTGATCAACAGGGGGAAGCATTTATGCATCAGCTTCTGTTTCCCATTGCTAGAATGTTGTCCCTGATGTTTGTCACTTTCCTGGAACGTCATTACCTGTGCAAAGAGGATTCATAGTGTGTTCCTTTTGTTTTCCTGGCTGTGCCCTCTGAGAAGTCCAGGTAGAGAGTGAAAGAAAAGTTGTCTATACATGAAGGGAGAGACTGTCTGAGCAAAGAGGGTTGAAACCTGCATGAAATTGTTCACCATAGCTGTGCCTGGGATCATAGGTGAGAAAATGAGGATATAACAGAGAATACAAAGGTACCAGATATACCACTTGCATTTAATGCTCAAATATCCTTGTGAGAAAGACAGATATTGTGTCATATAGATTTTTCTAGGCGTGAAGGAATGAAAAGTCAAAAAGAATTAGAATCTTGCCCAAGGTTATACACCAAAGATCTAGTACAATCCGATCTCTTGAATTAATCTTTTCTTGTTCTTTCCTGACGCGCAGGCTCAGCGGCCATGGCTCACAGGCCCAGCCGCTCCACGGAATGTGGGATCTTCCCGGACTGGGGCACGAACCCATGTCCCATGCATCGGCAGGCGGACTCTCAACCACTGCGCCACCAGGGAAGCCCTGTTTGTTTTTACTTCCACAAGAAAACTTAGGATTTAACACGAGTGAAAATGATTTAGAATAGTTATGTGACCTAAATGAAATGTATGCATTAGAGTGATATATTAACACAGCTTTTGCAACTACTAGTGATAAATAATTATCTTTGGAAGTAATCGTCTTAAATTTTCTATCTTTTGAAATAGATACTGATGCTTCTTCAGCAAAATTGCCTCTTTTATTTTTCATGTGGTAAGTGATATTTCTGACCCCAGTGGTGGAGAGTTAATGTTATTGAATTGTTGTACAAGTCATATATTCACCATCAATTTGCTTTAGTAATAGAAATTAAGTATTCACATTTTTAAATTAAATATGAACTTTTAGCTTTAGCTCTTTGCTCCTAAAACGATATTTTTTTGCAAAGGTTAAAGAAGAAAGTTGTTCCCAAACAATAAAATGAATAGTTGTAGATTTAAACAATATGACATGTGACCAAGCCACTGTACCAAGAGCATTTAGATTAATATTTATATGCTGTGTGCCACCCTCAATTTTAGGCCCATATTTTATGTACACCTCATCAGTAATTCTAAATTCCCCACTATCTCCACCAACTGGTAGTTTGGGGTGTATTATTGCATCTTGCAGGCTGTGAAAAGAGCCATAGCAGTACTGGCTAGGTTAGAATGACAAATGACCCTCCAGCAAGATTTGAACATGTGAGCTGTCCTACCGCTTGTATCTGAGTGTAATTTGTTTTCCATGATCCCTCTGCAATAAAAGGAGTAGTTCCATTTTGTTCAGGCAGGATGACCAAAGAAAGGATAGGATATGGCTTGTCTTCTTTCAGATTTAACACTGGTTAAAGTGAAAACTCTGTACACTATACATGTATGTCATACTCCACTAGATGAAACCATAGCAAAAGCAAAGTGGTTTCCTAAACTGATCATCACTTATGTTAACTCAATTATTCATTATAAATAAAAAGTGAAAAATCTAAGACAATTACCAAATGAGACTGGATGCTGAGACAAACGGAATAAACCAAGACATATGGTTACCCTGTGGGTGAGAATCTAGGTCATCTGTATCTTTCAGTAATGTTGTCCTTGACATAATGGATAAAAGTTTGGAGCATAACTGCTGATTCAGGAGTGATCAGCTGCTTAAACATTTAGTTGAATGTTGTAACAAGAGAATATTTGCATTGTTTTTGAGTTTCATTTTCTTTTTGTTTGTTTTTTTCCAAACAAATGTTATCAACAGAACTAAAAAAATAGTAGCAATTGGGACTCCATCAAACCTGTATAACGGATTGTATGGAAAATGTTGGGCTTACTTGCTAATAAGTACTGAAATGTGTTAGATGTTTCATTTATAAATCAATTAGAAATTTCACTTGATTTCTTATATGCCTGTAAAGCTGGGAGAACTGGAATTCTCACCAAATCTAACTCACTAAAATCTAAGTTCTTACTGAATATCCCCATTTCAATTTCTCAAATATTTTAGAATGTATTTATGATTAATTTTCCTTCCAGAATTATATGATGTAGTCAATTTAATATACCTTACAATTTGTAACTATTTTATATAAAAATATTTGTTTCTAACCCATGACAAAACAAAAGGTCACAGTAATTTGTTTGTAGTCTTAAAAATGTATTTTCAGGTTTTATCATATGAAGGTATTAACAGATGGAGTAAACATAAAAGATGAAATAATTTCTTCCAAACCTAAAGGACACTGGACAATTTTACATTTTAAAGTAAAAATTTTTTAAATGATGAATACAAGATACAGAAATATCCAGCCAGATATTTAGAAGTAGTTTTGAAGACAAAAAGTAAACAAATTATGTTAAAGCCAATATGTGGATGTCATATACCACATATATATATATATATATATATTTTTTTTTTTTTGGTATGCGGTCCTCTCACTGTTGTGGCCTCTCCCGTTGTGGAGCACAGGCTCCAGACGCGCAGGCTCAGCAGCCATGGCTCACGGGCCCAGCCGCTCCACGGCATGTAGGATATTCCTGGACCGGGGCACAAACCTGTGTCCCCTGCCCCGGCAGGCGGACTCTCAACCACTGTGCCACCAGGGAAGCCCTACCATATTTTTATTTAAACTTACAACATTTTTTTTCTACTAGTAATACCAGTTACTGGTATTCAAATTATCCCTAATCCATAGTAGGTAACAGTAGAAGTCAAATTTATAAGCTAAATGTAGGACAAAAGGTCAATAAATAGTATAGATATTGATATAGCAGGTATTGCATTAAATTTCTAGATGTAGTAGGTATTGTGTTCACACATAATATTAGTAGAAGCCAGGTCCACAGTTTAGTTGGAAAGAAAGAGACTGGCAGCTCCTAGAAGAGAGGTAGGTCGGAAGGTAAAAGTTGGATCTACAACTTAGGGATGAGAAAGCACTGGGGCCACAACCTGCTGATTGAAAACCACTGGATCCAAAGCCCAGAGATGGGAAGTTACAATCAAAAGATTGAAAGTTACTTGGAGCCAAAGCCCAGAGGCCCAGAGACACAGAGTAAGTCTTCTGGCAGGGAATGAAGAACATGGAGGTCCTCCGGTGGTAACAGGACGTCTGGCAGGGACCCTACACCACATGGAATGTCTGGCACCTGATGGGATCACAGCAAGTCTCCTGACAGCCAGTGTAGAGAGAGGAGTCCAGACAGCAGGAGATGGGAGAGCAGTGATCAGTGCTGTAGACCAGGTCGCTAGGGTAAGAAGAGCCACAGGAGGAGCCTGAGTAGCACAGGTGGTCCCCAAGGGAGCAGGAGGAGAAGTTTCCAGAGCAGCAGTAGTAGGACATGTTGACAGGACATGTAACTTACAATGGGAATACTCTCAGTTTGAATGTCGCTTTTTCGACAGGGGCATTTATATAACCTTATTATTGACTGTGTCATCCACATGGTTTATAAAAACAAGTCACCTTCCTCTTTTTAAATGAATTGGAAAAGATCAGCATAGTTATACATATGTAGTATTTGTGGTTTTACAACTGGAAAGTGCAGTCATGTTTGTGGCTTGGAATTCAGGTAATAGTATTGAATTTTCAAAGCTCTTAGTCATCTTTCTCTACCAAAGGTCACTGAGCAGATCACTCAGAAAACTTTAGATGTAGTGTCTGGGCTGAGGGAAGTGGGCTTAATTAAAAATAATTGATACCCCTTTCAAAGTCTGTCTCAAAATTGTTGCCATCTGGATAGCAAAGTTGCTAACTGATCTACTCAAAGTCATTTTTTCAAAAACAAAAACATACATTGACTGTTACCAGGAAGTGGAAAGTTTACCTAATGGACAGTGCCATCAGGAAGCAGCAATGGTAACATGCAGATGTATGAGGATTTTTTTTTTTACATCGGATCTTGCTTTTAATGGCTTTAGTGAAATATTAACTGAGAGATCCCCTTATTTCTGATGTCCCTGCTTAAAATTGTATGCAAACTAATGAGTCAGTTTTAGTTTTTCTGTCTTCTGTGTGTGTCTTTACTGTAGAATGAGTTAAGTATTAAATATAAATTTCTTTATATTATTTTGGAATGTTAGAGGGTATTTATCTAAGATGCTGGAAAAAACAAAAACAAATATTAAAAATGTGGCAAAAATGCCTAGTATTTCTCTCTCTAATCAGAGGCAATGTTTACCACTAAAAGGATTCCGCAGAATCTGAAAAATGCCCCTGTTCTATAGAAAGTTTATAAGGTAATTGCCTTGAACTTTTGGAGCAAAGGAGTCATCTTAAGCAGATTCTTCCTTTGCCTCAGAAAGCGACATATATCACTTTGACTTAAATTGTTTTCAGGTGTTTCTGACAAGTATTATAAAATTTCTAAAATAATCGTCATTTTTTTGTTTTATTGTTCTATGACTTGTATTCCACCTCTGTGTAGTAGGCTAATGAAGACTGACAACCTTGAAGAAGAGGAGAGATTAAGAAGGTTTATCTTTCTGTGGCTTCTGTGCTGTTTGATTTGTTCATTTCATAGAAAAACATTTCCCTTCTACTTTTGAACAAAAGTGCTTGGGTACACAAACCTCCATTTTGTTGAGAAAAGGATGTTCAAAATTACTTAATATCTGATCTCATAGAATATTCTTCCACAGAAATAGCTTATATAAGAGTGGATGACATTGAAGCAAGCAAATTCAATTTAGCTGAGTTAAATATTTATATGGATGTTTTGATGTTCAATAATTTACTAACAAATAAAACAGGAAGGTTTGGAACCTACTAGAATGTTTTTTTCTATTCATAATTAAGAAACCTAATAAATAAGAATTGTTTATTACAGAAATGGAGCACGTATTATGTTACCTAGTATATGCAACATGATTGAATACCAATTTGTCTACTCAAAATGTTCAGACTCATAAAATCTACAGTTTGGAAGGGAGTTTTGCAATTACCTTCAGTACTCTACCATGTTGGAATCCCATTTACAATACCTCTTTAGGTGGATATCTAATAAGTGTCCCCAAGATGGAAATCTCACTTACCTGCAAAAGTACCTTGTTTTAGATTTTTAGCTGAATCTTTCCTCAAAACTTCCACTTAGTAATTTCAAGTCTTCATAGAATGAGTCTCAGCTCATTTCCATTGGACAATACATGAGTTTTTGAAGATAGATGTCTTAAGAGATTTGCCTATACCCACAGCTTATCTTAAGCCATCCCCTGTACCAGGCACTACTCTATTTACAGTTAGCGATGATGAACTTTATGAGAGAGTCTAGAAAAATACTTATATTAGTCCTCTAGGCAGAATATATCTACGTCATTTGATATATTTACTACATCAGAGGTCCCAAAAGGATTCATTCTCTTTTTCACATAAATTTTGATAACCTCCACTCTCAGTTCAATTTATAAAGATCATTTGTAACTATGAATTTTTCTAACTTGATCTTTCGGTGAAGTTTACCTGGGGTAGACACTTTCCTAATTTCTTGATTTTACTTACCTTCTGTAATAAAAATCCCACTCTATGAGTGAAAACTAAGGGAATAAAAGCCCATTTTTAATGTATACTGCTTATCATTTACTTCTCAGTAACATCAACACCACCAAAAGTTACTTAAACTTTATGGGGATAGAGATTTTTTGAGAATTAAATTTATTGATGAGTTCTTTCAAGAAGCAAGTCAACTTCAGAACAAAAATTTCTTGACTTAAGTATTTTTATAATGTAATCTTCAAAGCACTCCTGCAAATACTGAACCCTTATTTTTAAATCAAAAACTCATGCACACAAGAGCAGCTTGGGTACCTGTGCTATAAGAAAACTAGAATGTAAATGTGTTAAACACTCATCTAATGTTTGTATCAATTGAGGATTGTAAGTAGGTTATTTCTTCTATAAGGTACACAAAATTTGGGAGATGGAGCAGATATTGAGGGTTTCTTTTTCTCAATCTGGTTGCTAAACTTTGAACTAAATAAATGTCCCCTCCAGACTACAAAGTATTTTTTAGAGCCTTAAACACAACAAAATTCTCACTGTGTTACCCATTCAATACAAGATCTTTAAGGATAGGATGAATAAAACACAAATCTTATAGGTACAATTATAGTACGTAACATTTTTGCTTCATGGACAACTACTTTGAAAAACGAATGCAATTCTTTCATTTAAAAATCCACATTCATAAAAAAAGGTCTTTGAAGGTTAATGTATTTCATTTGGACTAGAACCTAATTAGGCGTTCTTATTAAAATGGGCACATGCTATTACACCCATTGCTAGAGTACAGTATATAACTGTCCAGTATAGAAGGTAACGTTCACACTCACAAACTTCCCTCTGCAACTCAGTTGAACTTAGAACTCCTGACAACATGTCTTTCAACTGCAGCTCTGGAAACTTCTTCTCCTTTTCCCTCGGAGGTTACCTGGGGTACCCAGTTTCCACCTATGATTCTTTCTACCCCAGCAATATAATCTACCCCCACCCCAGCACTTTCTAGCTGGGCTCCTCTCTCCATGGTGGTTGTCATGAGACCTTCTTTAAGCCTACCAGATTCCAGACACCCTGGGCTGTGACCAGATCCTACCAGAAATCCTACTTCCATCCAAAAAATATCATCTTCCACAGTCCCTGCCAAACAAATTACACTGGATCTCTAGGCTTTGGAAATACTGGCCTTGGATCTTTTGGTTATGGAAATACTGGCTTCCAGTCTCTGGGGTGTGGATCCAGCTTCTGCTGCCCAACTTACTTTTCTTCCAGGAATTGCCAGTCATCTTGTTACCAACCAGCCTTTAGCTCTCGCTTTTTTGGATAAATTTACTGAATGTCTCCCATTACCTCATGGTTATATCTGCACTTTATGAAACTTTAACACTCAGCTTCTCCAACATCTTTGACTACTGACCATCTTCAACACTAGGACTCACTATCACAGTCCTCCCAGAAGTAACAAAGTAACCTTGGCCTGTAACCTTTTCTAAATCAGACATATGAAATATATCTTGAATTTTCATTCCTATGCCAATGCTCTGAATCATTTCTGTTACTCTCTTAATAAGATTCTTATTTTCCTCCTGAGACTCTTTCACTTAAGTGTATTTCAAATAGATATAGCATTTAAAATAAACATTTCTCTAGCATGAATTATGGCATTCCATTTTTTTATCCATATGGTACATTTAGTGAATGCATCCAGTAACTTCAACTGTCTTCATTAGCTAAATATCTTGTTGTTGTTGTTTTCTTTGTTTCGTATGTTTCATTAATATTTTGCTGGGTAGAAAAGAGGAAGTTTAGAGAATCTAAATATATGGCATATCTTATGTCTTAACAGATTTATACCCCTCAGTGGGTGCATTTGTTCACCTAATTGCTTTAGAAAATTTTGTTTTTAGGTAGGCATTCGTTGAAAAATATTTATTGTGTTCTGGTGCTAGACCAGGCATTTATGTTGAATGAAGACACAAATTCCCTGCCTTCACAGAATTCACACACACACACTATTTTAACTCACTGTCATGTAGCAAGTGCAAAGTGGTGATAAAAACATGTTTCAAAGGGAACACAAAGAACAGGAACTTCAAAGAATGGTGAGAATATCACACAAAACTCATTATTGACAATAGTAAGTGTAAATTACCAGTTCATATAAAAATATAAATCTTGCTGTTCTAATGTGTTAGTTGTGGTCCTTTGAGAAATAGCTGCTCTCTAGGATTTGACATGACAGATATTTATTGGGGAAAATACCTGTCACTGAAAATGGGGAGGTAGCTGGAGAATTCTGGGAGATCCAGCAGACAACAATGTAGGTCTGAACTCAGTGAAGGAAAGAGGGAAGGAAGGAAGGAAGTTCGCATTAGAATAATCTTCTTCAGGCAGTTCCAAGAAAGTTTTGGTAAGTCACCCGCCAGTCACAGAGATGGGCCTGCCTGAGTATCCCTGCCAAGCTCAATCACTGGCCAAGAACAGGGCACAGCATGACCTTGGCATAAACGCGGGGGTAGATTCAGAGACTGGCAGCTGGGACTGTAAGTCAGTTATGCTCCCTGAAGTGGGAGATATGAGAGCTACATTTTTTTTTTAATTTATTTATTTTTGGCTGTGTTGGGATTTTGCTGCTGCCCGCGGGCTTTCTCTAGTTGCAGCGAGCGGGGACTGCTCTTCGTTGTGGTGCACAGACTTCTCATTGCAGTGGCTTCTCTTACTGCAGAGCACAGGCTCTAGGTGCACGAACTTCAGTAGTTGTGGTATGTGGGCTCAGTAGTTGTGGTGCATGGGCTTAGTTGCTCCACGGCATTTGGGATCTTCCTGGACCAGGGCTCAATCCCATGTCTCCTGCATTGGCAGGCGGATTCTTAACCACTGTGCCACCAGGGAAGTTCTGAGAGCTACATTTTCATAGCTTTCATGTTCATGAAATTTATTCTGATTTCAAATAAGCCAAAATAATGACAAATAGTAAAATAATAACTGAAAAAAGACTTTTCCATGAATTAAGTTCAATATACTTTATTTTACTTTCATCAATCAAAAAAATTAATTACTATATTAGACCCTATATAAGACTCACTGAGTGAAAGTCAAACCTTACAACTGAATGTGAGAAACAATTCAGAATTATTGGATGGCCATCTTTGATTTTAAATGCAAGTGATGTATTAAACAGATTGGACCCAGTAGGGCATCATTAGGAAAGTGCTTCATTTTTCTCCTGCTATGGAACTTCACTCTTGACCTGCAGACTCTAACTTCCCTGAATTTCTGAATAATACCTTGTGCAGATCTATGATCACATTAAGATATTAAGAAACATTTTATTCCATATTAGTAGTTAAGTTTACTCCAGTATAAATTAAAAAAGTCTTACAGCCATATTAAAGCTCCTCCCTTTATCCTGAGTTCAAGCCTGTCATGTGATTACGTAGGCTGCCTGTAACTTGGAGGGGCCCAATCATTTTATTTACCTGCTTTGCTTCCCTTGTCTTCCATTAATGTGCTCCTCCTGGCTTCTCCTCTTCAAGCCAAAGAGAAAGGATGGGAGGAAAGGAAATGACAGCTGAGGCCATCTGTCTCAATCTGCTTTAGACCAACTGTGTCAGCATGAGCTAGTTGATTCAGGAAACTTTTCCTGGGAAAAGATGAGACTAAACCAATAAATCATTTCACTGTATGCTTCAGGAAACTCCTGTAGTATTGAATACAACAGTCCACAGACCTGAAAATTAGCTCTCTAATTAAGCAACAGTTAACTTATCAAGAGACTCGTGTTGGTACCCTCTCTTTGCCATGCCCATCAATTCTAAACTATCAGCTAATAAATTTGCCCAGTGCCAATCAATTCTGTGCCTTGAAACCATCTGAGCCCAAGATCTCACTTCTAATGTCTGTCTATAGAGACGCAGCCAAACGCCTCCAAGCAACGGTGTTCCCTTTTCTGCAGGAAGTTTGAATACACTTCATTTTGCTTAGTTAACAGATTGTCTGGTGATATTCTGAGATGTTCAAAAGGGACATCAAAAGTCTTTCCACTTAGCCAGTGCTAAGTGCACCCTATGGTTCTCTCTTTGCTGTTGAATATCCTCACTTATCACTCATGTCTGAATACTAGCTCTTTTCTGGTGGTATGTTTTCCAGAAACCACCGTCTTACCACCCACCCCACTCCCTGGGACCCTCTGCAATGAACTGTTACCCTGACAGCACACACGCTTCCATAACTTCTCCGTAGGTCCTCACCCTCAGTTCCTGCCCACCACCAGTGCTGCACCCATCCATCTTTCCTCTGCTAGGATCCACTTGCTGTGGAGCCAACCCTCTTAGCCTAAAGGAAACACACACACACACTTGCTACACTACTCATGCAAGCAGAGTCTGTCAGCATTCTTTCTATGGGCAGAATGTCTTCTTCTCTGAAGGCCTTAATTGGTTGAATGAGCCTGCCCACATTAGTGAGAGAAATCACCTTAAAGTCAATGGATTATAAACGACAAATTCATCTGGAAAATGCCTTTACAATGAGAGCAAGACTAGTATTTGACCAAACAACTGGGCACTATAGCCTAGCCAAACTGACACATAAAATTAACCATCACAGTCTCTGTTTTCAAGAAAATCTGGGCTCACAGTTTCTGTTTCATAAAAAAATATAGTTTAAATTACTGCACAAGACTGAAAGTGAGAGTAAATTAAAATTTTACTTATAAGCAATCTTCCTCTCAGTTTATAAAATTATTTTCATATTTTTTAATAATCACTTTTTCAGATTCTTATGTCTAATTTGTAAGAGAGATTTCTAGCACAATTTCATGATCACTCACTAGAATAACTAAGTCTCAATAAAATGTCTATATTTGTTCACAAAAATTATTTCTTTTCTGCTAATGAGCTCTCTGGCCTCTTTAGTGTGGTTCTGCTAAGAACACAACTCTGACCCAGCTGTGCACAAGAGGCTTATTAGGGCAGAGGGCAATGTTCAGAGAATTTATTTCCAAGATCATTTTTAATCTATTTTCTCAACTTATGCTATTTCTGTTATCATATTTCTCATATTTGCTTCATTAACTTCTTTCATGCCCCCATTTTTTGTCATGCCCTTCTTTTATCATTTTCTACTTTCCTGCTTTGTTTTCTGTACTTTATACATGTATTCATTCTCTTCACAGTTTCCATAACCTTTGGCACTATCAACATTTAGGATGGATACTATTTTGTTAGGATAGGGCTGTTTTGTGCATTGTATGATGTTTAATAGCATCCCTGGTCTCTTCCCACTACCATCCCCTCTTCACCCCTGTTGTGACAAACAAGTTCGTCTTTAGATATTACCAAATGTCCCCTGGAAATGAAATTATCCCTTGCTTAGAACCACTGATTTAGATGGGTATTCTGAGAATGAGGTGTTTGGGATAGGGCTAGAACAGTTAAAATGCAATAGTACTTTATTCCATGGATTAATGAGGTGTTATGAATGATGACTACCCAATAAATATATTTATACTTCATAAATCTAAAATAATGTTGAATACTTACTTGGCAAATATTATTCCACTGTTGCACATAAATATAGTAGTTGTGATTATGTTTACAACTATCACTATTATAATGATCTGTTCAAATGCAATTAGAGAAAAGAAAATGGTATGTTTGTGACAAGCTTCTCAGCTCTAGAATGTCTAAGTTGTCTGTTGGGATCACACCTATTCTGATCATCCCAGACCAAAAAGTAATAGTAAGACTTAGTTATCTTCTCACTCTGTTTCAAATAGTCAAGACCAATTGAGGCCAATTTCTGGTTTATAGACTCTGCTGCTATATCTCTTGGACATTCTGAGAGCTTTCTTCAATTTATCTGACTCATTCTGTGTACTCCAAAAAAAGACTTCAACTCTTTTAGTATGTGCCAGCAGTGATGAAGTTGATCATAAACTACATTTCTTCAATTTGAGTCTTTGAAGCTGACATCACAGGTTTTACTGTCTAAGTATCTCAACATCTCAATTCAATTCATCATATGGGTACTTTACTATGAATTTCTTCAGTTGTATCTTCCAAATATTTCATGCTAAATGTTTCATCTACTCAAAGAGATTCATATTTCAAATACAAGAAAACAAGTTTATTTAAACAAACATTTATTTGTTCCTGCTATATGCCAGGGTTTATGCTAGGTCCTGGAGAATACAAGTTTAGGTAATAATGTAATGAAACTGACACACAGCTATCAACAATACTGTAAACTAACTATAATTTTAGTTAGACTGATATAATCTCACAAGACAAGACATGAAGATTGGAAGACATTTCCCAGAAAAAGTAAAGTTCAAGGTAGGACTTAGAAGATAATACATTTGAACAGGCAGATTAAAGTCACAGGAAATAGGACAAGTGAAATAGGCAAAAAGTATGTATAAGGATACTCCCTTGCCTTTGTGTGTGGAAAAGAAGCTTGAGCTTGAACTAGAAAGGTCATTTGGCCATGGGTATCATAGTTACAAATTTAGATTATATTATATAAGAAACTGGAGATCAATAGAAATTTCTGAGTAATAATTATAGAATTTCATTCTGTCACCTCAATTTAATGTGAATTTTGGGGGGGCAGATTTTTAAATGAGAACTTTCATTTGATTATTTTAGTCAACAGTTTTTTTTGCAATATATTTGCAATTCACTTTTTTTTTTTCATGTTTTATCATTTGGAATCATTCTGGCCAGAAAGGTATTAGAAATATTTTGTAGTTAGAGGGTTATATCCTTTTTTTCCAACTCTTGCCCACTTACCTGAAAGGAAACCCCAAGACAAGAACTGTATCTTCTTCATAATTTGTTACCTTCAGAGTATCATTTAATAAAATGCTAACAATTGAGTCACTCTTCTTTTAAGGGAGCACAGCACTTTAGTTATAAATTATTTATTAAAAGTAGAAAACTACCTTGATATCTTCTGTCGCTCAGAAGTTGTCTTGATTGACAAAAATCTCTGTTATTTCCTGATGTTTCTGACACGTATCTTATTATGTTGCAGACAGGTCATGCTTCCTGATGAACAGTATAAAATTTTGGAGACAGAGCAATCCTCTCAAAGGAGCTGAATGTTCCATCTCAGAAGCAGCACATATTTCTTATTAATGACAATTTCAAACATGCTTGTGTGTAAGGACGTTTTGAACAATGTCGCTCCATTAATACCAAATTATATTGTTAGGCTTTTATTGCTGGCTGAAAAAAAGATCACAACATTTAAAAAGTTTCATTGTATACAAAAATAAAAATTAGTTATCACAATTACAATCATTAATTCATCCACTTTTATGTTACTTTTAAAAGCAATAGTCTAAATTTTGAGGGCTTTCATTTTTAATAATATATGTTATAACAATATACTCTTATAATCCATAAAACAAGACAAAGAGTTGGGTTGGGTATTAGTTCAGTTTTTTTGTTTGTTTGTCTGTTTGTTTTTGTTTTGTTTTTAAATAATGTACAGAGAATTCAATTTGTCCAAGATCATACAGCTAGTTAGTGATGAATTATGAACTCAGTTTTACTTTTAAAACTTTATCTTTTTAACATATCACCCAATGCAAGGAGTAATAATTAATTAATTAATTTAAAAAGAACACATCCTGATGATGGTGAACCATCACAGTCTTCTAGGTAATAAAGTATCTATTTTCCTTATTAATATTTTCTAAGCTTTTGACTTCAAGGAAATATTGAGCATTACCTTTTCAAACCTTGAAAATTTTAGCATTTTGTTATTAAGAATCTATGCCATTAACAAATTGCATTTCTTCAAATTTATTTTGTAAAGGCCAGTAAAAGGTAAAATGAATGCTGAAAAACACTGAATAATTATAGCTGTATGCATGATGAGTATCTAAGAATAGTTTTTGAGCAAGTGAAGTACAAATTGAGAAATGATAACATGAAAGAAATAGTGTGGAGAATTGGACAAAATTGCCTGCAATTGAAGAGAGGCTCTATTTTACTTAAATTGTGACACATCTACGCAAAGACAAGAGTGTTCGTGCAGAAGACCCAAGCAAAGAGCAGGCTTTCTTACATATGACACAATGCAGTCTAATTAAACCCATGTGGCTACCACGTTCTCATAACAATTAAATTAGAGATTTCCAGCTATTATGAGATCGACTTAAGTAATCAGATTTCACATTATTATAGAAGGAACACAAAAAGAGCAAACAAGAAAATTAAAATTATGAAACATTTTAATTTGTTCTTTTGTATGTCATGCACAGAATATTTTTTGCTGCCTTTTGAAACAGAGGAATACAAGTCTGTAATGATAAATTCTAAATTGCTTAAGTTCATAGTACCAGGCTTCTGTGAAGCAGTGGTCAAGTGAATGCAAATTCATTCTAGCCCCTTAAAAATTATGAACTAGGCCAATTTTGTACAAATTCTATTATGAGAAATTAGGATTTATTTAGTTTGTTGATCCTTCACCTCAACCCCCAAAGATGCCTTATATTTCAATGAGTACACATAACTATTCATTATTTGTCTATGGTGCTTATTCTGTTGCATATACAACAATTTAATATATACAACAATTTTGTATTTATATATAAAATGAGCTCTATTAAGAATAAAAGTGTTTTCCTTTTTTTAAAGTGTTTTCTGAAACTAATAACACTAAGTAATAGAGAGAGGCTGTTTTTATTGAGAAACTGAGATCCTGAATATCCTCTGAGCTCAGTTATGGTGGAAATATGACCCATCTCAGTTTCCACATCTTCTTCTTGAGAAATCTACTTAATTTTTTTTTCATTTTAAACTTAGTTATCAGGGGTGACTTTTTCCTGACATACAAACTGGTGACTCTTGGTGACTTACCTCCTAACCTCAATTTCTTCATTTTTATAATTGAATAAAATCTTGTATTTGGCAGGTTTAGACTAGGAATTAAAGGAGATATTATATTAAAAACACACTTGTTATCTAATGGAAGGTGGCCACAAATGTTAGGTCCTTTGCTGTATTATTTTTACTAGTTTTAATTTATGTGTCCTAAAGCATGGGGATTTCTTCAGGGGATACTTAAACCTGAATGTCAACAGTGTAGCTGTCACTGTTCTGGCCTTGGGTTTACAAAATGAAGAAACATAGTTCTTACCCTCAAACAACTTACATGGCAGTTAGAAAAACTGTAGCAGAAAGAAAGAAAATCCCCATGTGTATTTAAGTGCAATAGAAACAATAGACTCCATCTAGCACAAGAAGAAAATTGTTTTCAAGTGCTGGAAGAGTAAAATGGACACTTTGCATAGGAATTTTACTATTTCTCTTTCTATGTATGAGTCTTTAAAACTGTACCCAGAACAGTATCCAGAACTGTATCTGCTCTTCTACTAGCAGGTTTTCCACACCATCCCTGACACAATGGCCTTCACTATGCAGGCAGGGCAATGGGAGACAGGGAAAGTTCTTGTAATATCAGAGCTTCCAAATATGTGTGACCCTGACTGTTACTGAGAAACACATTTTACTTCAGAACCTATTTCTCCTACTTTCTTTCTCTCTCTCTCTGTATGTGTCTCTGTGTATGTGTGTGTGTGTGTGTGTGTGTGTGTGTGTGTGTGTCTTACTCTCTCTTAAAAACCAAACTTTCAGAAAAAAATGTGTGAGATAACTCTGAAATTTTTTCCCATCCCATCCCATCCCATCCTATCCCATCCTATCCTATTCTATTATTCCTCACTAGAAGAAGTACTGGTCACCATCAAGAAATAGATTTTGTGACCTATTAATGATACAAAACTCACATATAGAAACTTTTGCTAAGGATATTACCCACATGGGAGTTACTGAAGCAGCTAAATCCATGTCCTTCTACTTAACCTTATCTCAAACATTTTCCATTATTTTATATAACATCCCACTATCTCTCTCCCAGTAAGTGGAACAAAATTCTTATTAAAAAATGGTTCTACCACGGGTCACTAGATGGTCATAGAAGAAATCTTAGATTTCTGGACATGTTTTTTCAGATGAAATTCCAAAACCTTAGATGGAAAGATAATTTAGGACAAAATCAGAGTTGCTATTCTAAAAGGGATAAATAACAATTAGGAAAGTATACTGATGCAAATTTAAATCAATTAAAAAATAATACATATATCTCTGCTTATATTTGTAATCAAAACATATTAATCAAGTACCTATTCAAGTTTGAATTATTTCAAGTAAAACTCTTAACAAAGTTTAATGTTCCTTAATTTTCATATAGTGTTTTACAGTTTATATGGTACTTTAATACACATACATTACATTGTGAACACCATCTATTGTACTATAGAAGATACAGGTATCTACTACTTTCTCAAAGATATTGCATTACAATGTCCTCATAATGGAGAATTTGCAGCTTGCTAATATTCAAAACCAGAAGAATCTCAACAAAAGGGCCAGCACATTGATTGGTAAGTCCCACACATTCAGCCATAGGTCCTGGACACTCATGTATCAGTTGCAAGGTGACCAGTTTCTCCACCTGGTGAGATATCACAAGGGATCATAGCTTAAAGATGGAAACCCAGGGGATTCTCTGCTCAGATGGTAAACTCCATTTCTGTAATCCCACTATCTGGTACAAATTCTTTGTCAAGAATGAGACAGGGAGAAAGTTTTGGCTGGATACGCAGGGCCTGAACACAGATAGTGAATGGCATTGCAGAAAGAATCATGGTAGCCTTCGTGGATTTGAGAGCCATCTTGAAAAGCATGAAGAAGAGAATAAAGTAGCTTGGATAGGAAGAATGAAGGAGAGAAGCTAAAGGTATGAGGAAGAGAATAAAGTGACTTGGGTAGGAAGAATGAAGGAGAGATGCTAAAGGGAACCCTAAGGACTTGACTGAAGTTTCCAGAGTGTCAGTTGATAATGGTTCTGATGCATTCGTTTTTAGGGAGTGGTCTGAGAAAGTATTTCACCCAGTATTCTAACCTTTGTGCCTTACTAATGGATGTGATGTCCAGCCATGATATTTGGATGAATCTATCACCTTAATGAAACTGCAGGCAGAAACGTCACGAGCATTAATATTTAGTTGAATTTCCTAGGAGTTGGTGGTGAGGGAGACTTACTTGTATGTTATAAATCTAATAAAATACTTCATTTTCAGAAATCTTTTATCTTTTTAAAGTAATTATTTCACATAATTTTAGACATTAATTCTCAAAACACTGAATTAGAGTATGTGCCATGACTAAGCATCTAGGACAACCTGAGCTAACTGGATGCCTGAAAAGTAAGCCTTTAAAAATAGTGTGATAATACAGTTTTATCAGATATTTTTCACCTTATAATTTAATCTAATTGACACCCACCCTTCTGGAAACTTTTTAAGAATATCACATATCTTCAAAGTAACTGTGGGAAACCAAAAGAATTAAAAACTGACACCTCTCGCCATTAAGATACCTAGAATCCAATTAAGGAAGTAGATATGCAAGTAAAACGTTAGAGCAAGTGAGTCAGAAAGGGTTTCTACATCAATCAGTCAATCAGTCAACATCCTTTGACCCTTTATGTGTCAGACATGCTGGGTATAGAGTGTTGAACAAGATAGAGAAGATTCCTGACTTCAGGGAGCTTACATTCCGCTGACATTACCAGGTCTAGTCACTAGAACAATAATAATTCAAGTCGCTCATGCAAATGCTGAGTTTACAATCTAGACTGACTCAAAACAGTCACAATACAACTCATCAACTTGTAACAAATAAAAAGTGTAACATTAAATACACATATCATGAGAACAGAGAAAAATTGAACAAGTTGGTGAAATCTGATTGCCTGACACAGCCCCTTCCCCTGCCTCCATACTAGTTACATGTCCCATCCCCATTTTTCACCTCCATGACTCTTACTGACATCTACAAACAAACTTTCTTTTTATTTTATTTTTTAATATTTGCTTATTTATTTGGCTGTGCCAAGTCTTAGTTGCAGCACACGGGATCTTTGTTGCCACATTCAGGAATCTTTAGTTGCAGCATGTGTGCTCTTAGTTGTGGCATGCACACGAGATCTAGTTCCCCGACCAGGGATCGAACCTGGACCCCCTGCATTGGGAGCACAGAGTCTTAACCACTGGACCACTAGGGAAGTCCCTACAAATAAACTTCATGTTTGATGTCTCTTCTTTTTCTTACCTGTTCACTCTTTGTTGGCCACCGCCACTTCCTCTCTGCTGAAATGCTGAGTTAGTGGTCACCGATGCTCTGCTAGTGATCAAACTCAGTACTTTTCTTCTCATTCTTAAACTTACCTGCCCTTCCTAAACTGTCATAGGACTATTTTTCTACATTCTCTTGAAATTCTCTCTACCTTTGAACTTCTTGTGAAACTATTTATTTGATTCTGTGTCATTCAGATCTCTCACCATGCACCTCACCATAAGTTCTCCATTCCCATGTCCTTCTATCCAGTCCTCAAATGTAGGAATCTTGCAAGATGGAATATCATGCTCTCTCTTTTTTTAAGCTCTATATTCCCTCCCAGGACAATTGCATCTTCTTTCATGTTTTCAACTATCAATGTTGTAGATAATTTTAAAATTTGCATTCAAAATCTTAACTACTTTCCTAAGAAAGTCTTGAATGTCAACTAATTCCTAGATATCTCTTATACCTCTTGCCATGTAGTATTTTTTTTTTTTTTAGATCTTTTGATGTGGACCTTTTTTAAAAGTCTTTATTGAATTTGTTACAATATTGCTTCTGTTTTATGTTTTGGTTTTTATGGCCCCTCAATAAATCTTTATAAAGATTATTTCCTCTGTTCTATGATATTGCTACTTATGACAAGCATTTTTCTCTTTGTATTGGGAAATTTATGTATGTTTATTTCCTACCATTTGAGTACATACTTCATTAAAAATCTAATACAGCATCCAACCCAGGTTTCTAATTTTTATTGTTATATACTAGAAATTTCATTTTTATTTATTTCATTGGACTTAATGTAATTAGAGAAGGCTACCTAGACAATGTTTTAAACAGTTTTAAACAATGACCCCTAAAATATTGCTCTTATTTCCAATTTTATGGCCATTAAAAAATATGGAAGTACTATGAAATGGTAATCATTTTATTTGTAATCTGCTACTTCTTTAAGAGATAGTGGATGTTGTTCTGATGAGGTGAGATATTGATATCACATTTGGAGTGCACACTTAGCTTGTAGCAGATGTTCCCAAAAATGTGAATTCTTGCATGAGTAAATAAATATTGGAACTTACACATAAGCATCACTAGTTTAGCATCAACAGTGGGGTCAAAAGTGTTTGTACCTTTTTCCAATTTTCTCACCTTTTCACTAAAGGTACCAGAATATGGTATACTCACAGTGATGACTTTCTGAAAGCTTCAACAATTGTTTTTTCCTTATGGAAACCATGTTGCTAAGCAACACTTGTGCATTGGTATATTTATTTCCACAACCTTCTATCATGAGAACAGTCCAGGGTTTTTTCACTGTAATTACCAGAGTCCCTTGAGAAATAAACCACAACACAGCCACTAAGCTTTGCTTCACATTTTGCATTGATTTAATAGGAGATGAGTATTCCACTTGATCCCTGAATGCAAAGGTTGTTGCCAGCAGAGACATTTCCAAATTGAAATAGAATATGATTTATGGCATGCCTCAGAAACCACGTCAAATGCTGTTCTCCATTATGTTGCTTAACTCTAATTTGTATGAGGGATTCACCTTACAGAGACTGTGCCTTGCAAGGCAAATTGAAAATCATGTTTTCTATTATTGATACACAGCCTCTGTTTCCTTCAGGTTCAAGTGTTAAAAATCAATTGGCTGAGAATGCTCGGTTTTTATATTCTATTTTACATTTGCATTTCAATTTGTCCTGAAATTGTAATAAAGGTGTGTGTGTGTACAGAGAAAAAGCAAGTGAGAGAGAGAGAGAAATCTCCTTTTCTTTCTGTTGACAAAGGCAAAAAGGTTGCAGTAGTACCTTCTGTACACCAAGGATTATGGTTCAGTAGTTTCAAAAATCTATACTCTTTAATAACTAAAAATAAAGGATTTTTGCTAATGAGTATTTTTTCTTTAAGAAGCATTAGACAGTATTCTAGGACTTCTTCTATGTGTCCTTAAGTATCACTAATTTGGCATTGATTTTCATGGGAATTGTTCTAAGTAAGGTCAGAAAGATCCTCAGCAAACTAGCAATGGAGTACAACCATCCAAAGCATGTAAAACTAGGTCGTGCTCTTCCTAATTTGCAGCAGTTTCTACCTCAACAGAAGTGTCAGGCTTAATAGAACAAAGAATTTAGGCTTTGAAATAAAGAAAGTTTGAAGAGATTTATTCCAATCTTAAAATGTCTCTCAGTTGGCCTATAAACGACACTTGCAGTGGAAACTCCCAGCCAACTTCAAGGTCTTCGGACTTTATTTTAAGGATAAAATTAGAAGAGAGCAAAGGCAGTCTTGAAAGATAACCAAATGATCAATGAGCTGATGAGCAAGAGAGGGAGTGAATGAAAGTTCTGAAAATTACTTCAGAAATTTCCTAAGTGGAAAGTGGAGAGTAAACAATGGTGACATGCCCCCTGTGGACAGAGGTACCTCTGCAGCCGTTTGCCTTGCTTAAAGAAAAAGATGTCTGCCTGTATCAGGGATTTTTAGAGGCTTTTCAATCTTGAGAAAATCAAATACAGTCTTTCCACAACCATGATTTTTTTTTTTACTTTCAAATATTACTTTATTTACAACTACATTTAACTAATGCTTCATTTATATGACCTCTGCTGTTCAAACCATCTGCCCTCTAATAATAATCCAACCACTCTTAGCACAGAGAAGCTAGACTTTATGTGTTAGGCAACATTGCACATTAGGAAAATGTTCCATGAAGAGAAGAGTCCATCTTCCCTTTTCTTGAGAACCTGTGCTCCATTTGGATTATACTTTCAAATTTTCTCCTTCCAAATACCTAGGCTATCTCCCACAAAATGTCTTATTCCACCTGGGAGAATTTTTGCAAAGTTTCCCTTCCTTAAAAGTTAGGGTTTTAGACATTATATATCCCATGGTGAAAGACAGAGAGTAACAGGAGGATGAAGAAAGATTAGAATCTGCTGCTTACATGACTATTCTTCCTTCACCCATATCTCACTAGACCGAGACCCACTGTTGCAATCCTGAGCCTTATGAATTTTCCTCTATTTAAGTGATTTTCTGTCCATCCTCTACTTAAAATTATAGGTCTTGTTCAACAGCTATACACAAAGTATTTATTAATACCTATTTCAATTTATGTAAAATTTGATATGCTAAAACAAAACACTGTAGAAAACTACTCACAGTCGGCTTATACTAAAGTTTCCTAAATTTTTCCCAGGTATATGCCAATGAAAAACTTATGATCTTAAGCAAAATTCATTTTCTCTATTTTTTTCTGGTTTCTAAAACTCTATTGAGTTTTACCAATTAATGCTCAATATAAATTAACCAGTGAAAACTACAAAATCAATATCATCTCTCACAGTCCACAATTTATCCCAAATATCACCACTGATGCCTCTCTCTGGCAACAGCAGGGTGTAGCATAAAGAAAAAACATGGGTTTTGAATCCAGATTCAAATCCTGACTTTACCACATACCAGCTGCTTGGTCTTGGACAAGTCACTTTCACTGTTTGATCCAATTCCCTTATCTTTACAATAGGGATTGTAATTTTTTCAGAGTTTACGTAAGGTATTCAAAATGCCTGACTTAAATTAGGTAATTAATAAGTGATGTCTATAATATTTTTGTATATTATATTTCTCCTATTGTACTTGTCTCTTCTAAAGTTCTTAGTATCTTTAATGCTAGCTAATCTTATATCTTTTCTTCTCTGCAACTACATTTTTCTCCATATTAATTGTTTTATAAGGTCAATGCTTTATAAAGTCACCCATGGAAACTTCAGTACCTTTCACTCAAAATAGAAATAGCAGTATCTGCACTCCCATGTTTATTGAGCATTATTCAAGACAGAAGCAAACTAAATGTCTATCTCCAGATGAATGGGTTAAGAAAATGTGGTATATTCATACAATGATACTGCTATAATACTGTTTCTCAATCTTTGTATGACAAGAACAAAAGCAATTTAGCAAAACATTACTTCTCTTTTCTCTGCACTTCTCATTTTGATTTCTGAAGACTCAATTCTCTTCCTTAAGAGACTCATAGAAAAGATATGGAAGGTGATGTGTTTAAAATTATGTCTTCAGAATTCAGTAACACTAGCTGATGAACACTCAGACTGAAACAACCAACTTTAATATTTTATCAACTCATATTAAAAGTACTTTCTCTTTTTTTTCCACTTGGAGGTTAGATGCTCAAAAACCTTTCAGTCATATTCAAAATTGAATGTATTCCTCTTAGTATTGTTGCAGATAAAGATTAATACAAATTTCATTTTAAATAATCTTCAAGATGGTCCTCACATATAGAAAGTTCAAAATCTACATATGCATTTGTTCAAATGCAAACACATACTTGATATTTACCCCAAAAAGGGAGTTGTTTTTGATATTTATAGTTTCTGTCTAATCTGTCAAGGGATGTTTTAGTTGATTCTGTATGTTTTTCTATTATTTCCTTTTAATTTAGAGATATAATGTAGGAAGAATTTAAGGAGGTAAACATGTTAGAAAGGAATTATTTTTTGTCTTTTCCAGTAAAGGAAATATTTAGAGAAAAGAATGGGAAATTTGGACAAAGTTGATTAAAAGTGACCAAAAGAAGATATAATGAAGGAAGAAATTTAACAAATAAAAATAAGTTGATGAGTCCAAAGGTACTTTTGACAACTATTGCCTTGTAAGGAAGGGAATAAAACCTTAGTGAATTTTATGAAAGAGAGGGGTTTTCTTTCTTCCTCTTCCCCATCCATAGTTATATGAGGAGGATAGAATGTTTAGTGTGAAATAGCACATTTAAATGGCAACATTTTTCTAGCTTTATAGAGGTATTATTAACAAATAAAGACTATACATTTAAGGTGTACAACGTGCTCTTGTAATATGCATATACATTGTGAAATGATTACCATAATCAGGTGAACTAACATATCCATCATTTCACATAGTTAACTTCTTTTTTGCACTTGGAATTTACTCTTTTGAAAAATTTCAGGTATATAACACATTATTATTAGCCACAGCCCTCATGCTATATATTAGGTCTCCAGAACTTATTCACCTTATAACTGAATGTTTATACCATTTGACCAACATCTGCTCACTTCCCCCAGCCCGAAAGACCCTGGAACCACCATTCTATTCTCTGTTACTATGAGTTTGACGTTTTTAGATTCCACATGTAAGTAATATCACACAGTATTTGTCTATCTACGTCTGGCTTACTTCACTTAGCAAAATGTCCTCCAGGTTCATCCATGTTGTTGCAAATTATTCAGCTTTAAATGGTTGATTTTTTATTAAATTAAATTTAATTGATCCCAGGTGATTAAATTTGAGGCCAGCCAGACTAACTGCTAAGCACTGTAGCTCAAACTCATCAAAAAGCATATGCTTACTTGTTTTATTTTTAGCAATTAAAATCAATTCCTGAAGGGTAAGAAAATATCTTGAAAATAAAAATCAGTTAACCCAAGTTATTTCAAGTCATGAATTTAAATTCTTAGTAAGTTCTTCAGTAAACACTAAAGAGGAGTTATCTTTTATGCCTTTGTACATTAGGTAAAGCTGGAAACATATCTGGCTCGAAAGTTGTAGCACTTTCCTTGCAGATTTTATAGGCTACCTATTAGATAATCAGACAACTAATAGAGACAAGGAATCTCAACTTGGTAATAATAATAGTAAAAATAGTGTCTATTCATACTTTTTATGTGTCAGAAACTTTAGATGTATGAATTCATTTAAGACAATCATCCTGTGAGGTAGATAATATTATTACCCCCATTGCACAGATGTCACAGAGCACTTAAGTAATAACATGCCCCAAGGCATCACAGCTATTAACTTCATAAGTTGTTTTTGAATTTAACTAAGAGGCTTGAGAGCTTATCTGGTTTCCACTTGCCTGAACTGCTGATTTAGAGAGCCCCCAGAAGAAAAATAAAATAGACACTTCTTGATGGTGTTTCTACAACACACTTAGAACAAGTAAAAGCTTGGAGCATAATTTTTGTAGAGGTGATTGATCTTTGGTGACTTCTCATCCATTTCCTTTTGGTCACTGTCTCTCACCCCTGTCACATCTGTTCTTAGGATCTCCCTCACAAAATGCTGTCCCCTGGGTTTGTCGACTGAAAAAAAAAGCACAACCTAAAAATTGAGAACTATGTTTTATTTGGAGGACTTTCTGAAGACTTCAAGCCGGGGAGACAGCCTCTCAGAAGAACTCTGAGGGACTGCTCTGAAGAGGTAAGGGAGGATCCAGGATGTATAGGGGTTTTTGCAACAAAGGCCAGGTAGTCGGAACAGCAAAAGATTACTATTAATTAAAGAAAACCAGATACCTCAAGTTAATGAATTTAGCACTTTTCTATGTATGGGAAGATGCAAGAGTCTGGGCTCATTGAAATTACCCCTTTAATATACACCTTAGCTATCCAGGGTCAGTATCCTGTGCTTTCTCATCCTGAGTCCCCTCGGGTGCACCATTGGGGAGCTGCAGTGGCTGAGGGCTTGGTGGTGGGCAGCCCATTTGTCTCCATCCTGAGTTCCCTCGGGGCTCACTGCTGGGGATGACTGTAGTGGTTTGATGGCTGCAACCTCCTTTGTTTACTAATATGGAAGGTAACATTTTTCATTCACAGGTTCCAAGGCTCTCACTGTGTCACTCCTCATGAGTCTGCCCTCTTGACACCATATCTCTTGCTCCAGATTTATCTCTTTGTTTTCTTCTTTCCTTTTCCTCCCAATATTTTTGTGTCTAGTGTTTCAGGGACAGGTGGGGAGTAATGTACCGCCTGTGCACTCAAACCCTGGGAAATAAATTGACAGTTCTAACCATGATCACATGTCATAACCTTAAGTGCTAAGTGGTGATTTGATTTGATTTAGGGAAATTTTCACCACCTATAGAAAACTGGAGGAATCATTTGGAAGGTGCATCTTTGGGGTCTCCAGATAAACTGAAGCAATAGTATATATATATACACACACACACACACACACACACACACACACACACTGAGGCTGGAAATTCAGGCAGGACTTGGTACTGCAGTCTTAAAAGCATTCCAAGTCCTTTGGGAAACCTTAGTTTTTGCTTTTAAGGTTTCCAATTGATTGGTTTAGATCCACCCACATTACACAGGTAATCTCTTTTACTTAAAGCAGACTAATTGTAGATGTTAACCACATCTCAAAAATACTCATGGGGCTTCCCTGGTGGCGCAGTGGTTGAGAGTCC